>NW_027448127.1:0-74536 GCF_038048845.1 Mixophyes fleayi | reverse complement strand
TTCATGATTCAATTCATGATTCATAATTCATGATTCATGATTCTTGATTCAATTTATGATTTATGATTTGATTCATGATTCATGATTCATTAATTCAATTCATGATTCATGATTCAATTCATGATTCATGATTCATGATTCAATTCAAGATTCAATTCATGATTCATGATTCATTTTATGATTCATGATTTATGATTCATGATTCATGATTCAATTCATGATTCATGATTCAAATCATGATTCATAATTCATGATTCATGATTCAATTAATGATTCATGATTCATGATTCAATTAATGATTCATGATTCATGATTCAATTCATGAATCATGATTCATGATTCGATTTATGATTCATGATTCATGATTCAATTCATGAATCATGATTCGATTTATGATTCATGATTCATGATTCAAATCATAATTCATGATTCATGATTCAATTCATGATTCATGATTCAATTCATGATTCAATTCATGATTCAATTCATGATTAAATTTATGATTCAATTTATGATTCATGATTCAATTCATGATTCCATTCAGTATTCATGATTCATGATTCAATTCATGAATCATAATTCATAATTCATGATTCAATTCATGATTTATGATTCATGATTCATGATTCATGATTCTTGATTCAATTCATGATTCATGATTCGATTCATGATTCTTGATTCATGATTCATGATTCGATTCATTATTCATGATTCATGATTCAATTCATGATTTAATTCATGATTCATGATTTAATTCATGATTCATGATTCATAATTCATGATTCATGATTCATGATTCAATTCATGATTCATGATTTAATGATTCATGATTCATGATTAAATTCACGATTCCTGATTCAATTCATGACTCATGATTCGATTTATGATTCATGATTCATGATTCAATTCATAATTCAATTTATGATTCAATTCATGATTCATGATTCAATTCATGATTCCATTCAGAAATCATGAATTATGATTCAATTCATGATTCATGATTCATGATTCAATTCTTTATTTATAATTTGATTCATTATTTTTAAATCATGATTCATGATTCGATTCATGATTCATGATTCAATTCATGATTCATGATTCATGATTCATGATTCTTGATTTAATTCATGATTCATGATTCGATTCATGATTCTTGATTCATGATTCATGATTCATGATTCATGATTCAATTCATGATTCATGATTCAATTCATGATTTATGATTCAATTCATGATTCGATTCATGATTCAATTCATGATTAATGATTCATGATTCGATTCATGATTCCATGATTCATGATTCAATTCATGATCCATGATAAAATTCAAGATTCATGATTCGTGATTTAATTCATGAATCATGATTCATGATGTTTTAATTCAGGATTCTTGATTCGTGATTTAATTCATGATTCATGATTCGTGATTCAATTCATAATTCATGATTCATGATTCAATTCATGATTCATGATTCAATTCATGATTCAATTCATGATTCATGATTCATGATTCAAATCATGATTCCTGATTAATGATTCAATTCATGATTCATGATTCATGATTCAATTCATGATTCATGATTTGATTCATGATTCATGATTCAATTCATGATTCATGATTTGATTCATGATTCATGATTCAATTCATTAATTCATGATTCATGATTCACTTCATGATTCATTATTCAATTCATGATTCATGATTCATGATTTAATTCATAATTCACGATTCAATTCATGATTCATGAATCATGATTCATGATTCAATTCATGATTCATGATTCAATTCATGATTCGATTCATGATTCAATTCATGATTCGATTCATGATTCATGAATCATGATTCATGATTCAATTCATGATTCATAATTCAATTTATGATTTATGATTCATGATTCAAATCATAATTCATGATTCGATTCATGATTATTGATTCATGATTCATGATACGATTCATGATTCATGATTCATGATTCAATTCATGATTCATGATTCGATTCATGATTCATGATTCATGATTCAATTCATGATTCATAATTCAATTTATGATTTATGATTCATGATTCAAATCATAATTCATGATTCGATTCATGATTATTGATTCATGATTCATGATACGATTCATGATTCATGATTCATGATTCAATTCATGATTCATGATTCAATTCATGATTCATGATTCAATTCATGATTCATGATTCATGATTTATGATTCAATTTATCATTCATGATTCATGATTCATGATTCAATTCATGATTCATGATTCAATTCATGATTCAATTCATGATTCATGATTCATGATTAAATTCATGATTCATGATTCAATTCATAATTCATGATTCATGATTCAATTCATAATTCATGATTCATGATTCAATTTATGATTCAATTCATGATTCATGATTCAATTTATGATTCATGATTCAATTCATGATTCAATTTATGATTTATGATTCAATTCATGATTCGATTCATGATTCAATTCATGATTAATGATTCATGATTCGATTCATGATTCCATGATTCATGATTCAATTCATGATCCATGATTCATGATTCAATTCATGATTCGAGATTTGATTCATGATTCATGATTCAATACATGATTCATGATTCATGATTCGATTCATGATTCATGATTCAATTCATGATTCATGATTCATGATTCAATTCATGATTCATTATTCAATTCATGATTCATGATTCAATTCATGATTCACGATTCAATTCATGATTCATGAATCATGATTCATGATTCAATCCATGATTCATGATTCAATTCATGATTCATGATTCAATTCATGATTCATGATTCAATTCATGATTCGATTCATGATTCAATTCATGATTCGATTTATGATTCATGATTCATGATTCAATTCATGATTCATGATTCAATTTATGATTTATGATTCATGATTCAATTCATAATTCATGATTCGATTCATGATTATTGATTCATGATTCATGATACGATTCATGATTCATGATTCAATTCATGATTCATGATTCAATTCATGATTCATGATTCATGATTTATGATTCAATTTATCATTCATGATTCATGATTCATGATTCAATTCATGATTCATGATTCAATTCATGATTCAATTCATGATTCATGATTCAATTCATGATTCATGATTCAATTCATAATTCATGATTCATGATTCAATTCATAATTCATGATTCATGATTCAATTCATGATTCAATTCATGATTCATGATTCAATTTATGATTCATGATTCAATTCATGATTAGATTCATGATTCAATTCATGATTTGATTTATGATTCATGATTCATGATTCAATTCATGATTCATGATTCATGATTCAATTCATGATTTATGATTCAATTCATGATTCATGATTCAATTCATGATTTATGATTCAATTCATGATTTAATTCATGATTCATGATTTATGATTCATGATTCAATTCATGATTCATAATTCATGATTCATGATTCTTGATTCAATTTATGATTTATGATTTGATTCAGGATTCATGATTCATTAATTCAATTCATGATTCATGATTCAATTCATGATTCATGATTCATGATTCAATTCAAGATTCAATTCATGATTCATGATTCAATTCATGATTCATGATTCGATTCATGATTCATGATTCAATTCATGATTCATGATTCATGATTCAATTCATGATTCATGATTCATGATTCAGTTCATGATTCAATTCATGATTCATTATTCAATTTATGATTCATGATTCAAATTATGATTCGATTCCTGATACAATTCATGACTCATGATTCGATTTATGATTCATGATTGATGATACAATTCATAATTCATGATTCATGATTCAATTCATGATTCATGATTCAATTCATGATTCAATTCATGATTCATGATTCCATTCAGTATTCATGATTCGATTCATTATTCTTAAATTATGATTCATGATTTGATTCAGCATCTATGAATTATAATTCAATACATGATTCATGATTCATGATTAAATCCATGATTCATGATTCAATTCATGATTCGATTCATGATTGAATTCATGATTCGATTCATGATTCATGATTCAATTCATGATTCAAGATTCAATTTATGATTTATGATTCATGATTCAATTAATGATTCATGATTCAATTCATGAATCATGATTCATGATTCGATTTATGATTCATGATTCATGATTCATGATTTAATTCATGAATCATGATTCGATTTATGATTCATGATTCATGATTCAAATCATAATTCATGATTCATGATTCAATTCATGATTCATGATTCAATTAATGATTCATGATTCATGATTCAATTAATGATTCATGATTCATGATTCAATTATGATTCATGATTCAATTCATGAATCATGATTCATGATTCGATTTATGATTCATGATTCATGATTCATGATTTAATTCATGAATCATGATTCGATTTATGATTCATGATTCATGATTCAAATCATAATTCATGATTCATGATTCAATTCATGATTCATGATTCAATTCATGATTCAATTCATGATTAAATTTATGATTCAATTTATGATTCATGATTCAATTCATGATTCATGATTCCATTCAGTATTCATGATTCATGATTCAATTCATGAATCATAATTCATAATTCATGATTCAATTCATGATTTATGATTCATGATTCATGATTCTTGATTTAATTCATGATTCATGATTCGATTCATGATTCTTGATTCATGATTCATGATTCGATTCATTATTCATGATTCATGATTCATTTCATGATTTAATTCATGATTCATGATTTAATTCATAATTCATGATTCATAATTCATGATTCATGATTCATGATTCAATTCATGATTCATGATTTAATGATTCATGATTCATGATTAAATTCACGATTCCTGATTCAATTCATGACTCATGATTCGATTTATGATTCATGATTCATGATTCAATTCATAATTCATGATTCATGATTCAATTCATGATTCATGATTCAATTCATGATTCAATTCATGATTCAATTTATTAATCAATTAAAGATTCATGATTCAATTCATGATTCCATTCAGAAATCATGAATTATGATTCAAATTATGATTCATGATTCATGATTCAATTCTTTATTTATGATTCGATACATTATTTTTAAATCATGATTCATGATTCGATTCATGATTCATGATTCATGATTAAATTAATGATTCATGATTCGATTCATGATTCATCATTCATGATTAAATGCATGATTCATGATTCATGATTCAATTCATGATTCATAATTCATGATTCATGATTCTTGATTTAATTCATGATTCATGATTCGATTCATGATTCTTGATTCATGATTCATTATTCATGATTCATGATTCAATTCATGATTCATGATTCAATTCATGATTTATGATTCATGCTTCAACTCATGATTAATGATTCGATTCATGATTCTTGATTCATGATTCATGATTCGTTTCATGATTCATGATTCATGATTTATTTCATGATTCATGATTTATGATTCAATTCATAATTCATAATTGATGATTCATGATTCAATTCATGATTCAATTTATGATTTATGATTCAATTCATGATTCGATTCATGATTCAATTCATGATTAATGATTCATTATTCGATTCATGATTCCATGATTCATGATTCAATTCATGATCCATGATTCAATTCAAGATTCATGATTCGTGATTTAATTCATGAATCATAATTCATGATGTTTTAATTCAGGATTCATGATTTGTGGTTTAATTCATGATTCATGATTCATGATTCAATTCATAATTCATGATTCATGATTTAATTCATAATTCATGATTCATAATTCATGATTCATGATTCATGATTCAATTCATGATTCATGATTTAATGATTCATGATTCATGATTAAATTCACGATTCCTGATTCAATTCATGACTCATGATTCGATTTATGATTCATGATTCATGATTCAATTCATAATTCATGATTCATGATTCAATTCATGATTCATGATTCAATTCATGATTCAATTCATGATTCAATTTATGATTCAATTCATGATTCATGATTCAATTCATGATTCCATTCAGAAATCATGAATTATGATTCAATTCATGATTCATGATTCATGATTCAATTCTTTATTTATGATTCGATACATTATTTTTAAATCATGATTCATGATTCGATTCATGATTCATGATTCATGATTAAATTAATGATTCATGATTCGATTCATGATTCATCATTCATGATTAAATGCATGATTCATGATTCATGATTCAATTCATGATTCATAATTCATGATTCATGATTCTTGATTTAATTCATGATTCATGATTCGATTCATGATTCATGATTCATGATTCATGATTCAATTCATGATTCATGATTCAATTCATGATTTATGATTCATGCTTCAACTCATGATTAATGATTCGATTCATGATTCTTGATTCATGATTCATGATTCGTTTCATGATTCATGATTCATGATTTATTTCATGATTCATGATTTATGATTCATGATTTATTTCATGATTCATGATTTATGATTTAATTCATAATTCATAATTGATGATTCATGATTCAATTCATGATTCAATTTATGATTTATGATTCAATTCATGATTCGATTCATGATTCAATTCATGATTAATGATTCATTATTCGATTCATGATTCCATAATTCATGATTCAATTCATGATCCATGATTCAATTCAAGATTCATGATTCGTGATTTAATTCATGAATCATAATTCATGATGTTTTAATTCAGGATTCATGATTCGTGGTTTAATTCATGATTCATGATTCATGATTCAATTCATAATTCATGATTCATGATTCAATTCATGATTCATGATTTAATTCATGATTCAATTCATGATTCATGATTCATGATTCAAATCATGATTTCTGATTAATGATTCAATTCATGATTCATGATTCATGATTCAATTCATGATTCA
This sequence comes from Mixophyes fleayi, assembly GCF_038048845.1. Taxonomy (NCBI): domain Eukaryota; kingdom Metazoa; phylum Chordata; class Amphibia; order Anura; family Limnodynastidae; genus Mixophyes; species Mixophyes fleayi. The sequence goes on along the minus strand of NW_027448127.1, from coordinate 67,591 downwards.
TGATTTGATTCATGATTCATGATTCAATTCATGATTCATGATTCATGATTCGATTCATGATTCATGATTCAATTCATGATTCATGATTCATGATTCAATTCATGATTCATTATTCAATTCATGATTCATGATTCAATTCATGATTCATGATTCCATTCAGTATTCATGATTCATGATTCAATTCATGAATCATAATTCATAATTCATGATTCAATTCATGATTTATGATTCATGATTCATGATTCTTGATTCAATTCATGATTCATGATTCGATTCATGATTCTTGATTCATGATTCATGATTCGATTCATTATTCATGATTCATGATTCATTTCATGATTAAATTCACGATTCCTGATTCAATTCATGACTCATGATTCGATTTATGATTCATGATTCATGATTCAATTCATAATTCATGATTCATGATTCAATTCATGATTCATGATTCAATTCATGATTCAATTCATGATTCAATTTATGATTCAATTCATGATTCATGATTCAATTCATGATTCCATTCAGAAATCATGAATTATGATTCAATTCATGATTCATGATTCATGATTCAATTCTTTATTTATGATTCGATACATTATTTTTAAATCATGATTCATGATTCGATTCATGATTCATGATTCAATTCATGATTCATGATTCTTGATTTAATTCATGATTCATGATTCGATTCATGATTCTTGATTCATGATTCATGATTCATGATTCATGATTCATGATTCAATTCATGATTCATGATTCAATTCATGATTTATGATTCATGCTTCAACTCATGATTAATGATTCGATTCATGATTCTTGATTCATGATTCATGATTCGTTTCATGATTCATGATTCATGATTTATTTCATGATTCATGATTTATGATTCAATTCATAATTCATAATTGATGATTCATGATTCAATTCATGATTCAATTTATGATTTATGATTCAATTCATGATTCGATTCATGATTCAATTCATGATTCATTATTCGATTCATGATTCCATGATTCATGATTCAATTCATGATCCATGATTCAATTCAAGATTCATGATTCGTGATTTGATTCATGAATCATAATTCATGATGTTTTAATTCAGGATTCATGATTCGTGATTTAATTCATGATTCATGATTCAATTCATAATTCATGATTCATGATTCAATTCATGATTCATGATTCATGATTCAAATCATGATTTCTGATTAATGATTCAATTCATGATTCATGATTCATGATTCAATTCATGATTCATGATTTGATTCATGATTCATGATTCAATTCATGATTCATGAATCATGATTCGATTCATGATTCATGATTCAATTCATGATTCATGATTCATGGTTCAATTCATGATTCATTATTCAATTCATGATTCATGATTCGATTCATGATTCACGATTCAATTCATGATTCATGAATCATGATTCATGATTCAATCCATGATTCATGATTCAATTCATAATTCATGATTCATGATTCAATTCATAATTCATGATTCATGATTAAATTTATGATTCAATTCATGATTCATGATTCAATTTATGATTCATGATTCAATTCATAATTAGATTCATGATTCAATTCATGATTTGATTTATGATTCATGATTCATGATTCAATTCATGATTCATGTTTCATGATTCAATTCATGATTTATGATTCAATTCATGATTCATGATTCAATTCATGATTTATGATTCAATTCATGATTTAATTCATGATTCATGATTTATGATTCATGATTCAATTCATGATTCATAATTCATGATTCATGATTCTTGATTCAATTTATGATTTATGATTTGATTCATGATTCATGATTCATTAATTCAATTCATGATTCATGATTCAATTCAAGATTCAATTCATGATTCATGATTCATTTTATGATTCATGATTTATGATTCATGATTCATGATTCAATTCATGATTCATGATTCAAATCATGATTCATAATTCATGATTCATGATTCAATTAATGATTCATGATTCATGATTCAATTAATGATTCATGATTCAATTCATGAATCATGATTCATGATTCGATTTATGATTCATGATTCATGATTCAATTCATGAATCATGATTCGATTTATGATTCATGATTCATGATTCAAATCATAATTCATGATTCATGATTCAATTCATGATTCATGATTCAATTCATGATTCAATTCATGATTAAATTTATGATTCAATTTATGATTCATGATTCAATTCATGATTCATGATTCCATTCAGTATTCATGATTCATGATTCAATTCATGAATCATAATTCATAATTCATGATTCAATTCATGATTTATGATTCATGATTCATGATTCATGATTCTTGATTCAATTCATGATTCATGATTCGATTCATGATTCTTGATTCATGATTCATGATTCGATTCATTATTCATGATTCATGATTCAATTCATGATTTAATTCATGATTCATGATTTAATTCATGATTCATGATTCATAATTCATGATTCATGATTCATGATTCAATTCATGATTCATGATTTAATGATTCATGATTCATGATTAAATTCACGATTCCTGATTCAATTCATGACTCATGATTCGATTTATGATTCATGATTCATGATTCAATTCATAATTCAATTTATGATTCAATTCATGATTCATGATTCAATTCATGATTCCATTCAGAAATCATGAATTATGATTCAATTCATGATTCATGATTCATGATTCAATTCTTTATTTATAATTCGATTCATTATTTTTAAATCATGATTCATGATTCGATTCATGATTCATGATTCAATTCATGATTCATGATTCATGATTCATGATTCTTGATTTAATTCATGATTCATGATTCGATTCATGATTCTTGATTCATGATTCATGATTCATGATTCATGATTCAATTCATGATTCATGATTCAATTCATGATTTATGATTCATGCTTCAACTCATGATTAATGATTCGATTCATGATTCTTGATTCATGATTCATGATTCGTTTCATGATTCATGATTCACGATTTATTTCATGATTCATGATTTATGATTCAATTCATAATTCATAATTGATGATTCATGATTCAATTCATGACTTATGATTCAATTCATGATTCGATTCATGATTCATGATTCATGATTCAATTTATGATTCATGATTCATGATTCATGATTCATGATTCAATTCACGATTCATGATTCAATTCATGATTCAATTCATGATTCATAAATCATGATTCAATTCATGATTCATGATTCATGATTCAATTCATAATTCATAATTCATGATTCATGATTCAATTCATGATTCATGATTCAATTCATGATTCAATTCATGATTCATAAATCATGATTCAATTCATGATTCATGATTCATGATTCAATTCATAATTCATAATTCATTAATCATGATTCAATTCATGATTCATGATTCATGATTCATAATTCAATTCACGATTCCTGATTCAATTCATGACTCATGATTCGATTTATGAATTATGATTCATAATTCAATTCATAATTCATGATTCATGATTCAATTCATGATTCAATTCATGATTCAATTCATGATTCAATTTATGATTCAATTCATGATTCATGATTCAATTCATGATTCCATTCAGAAATAATGAATTATGATTTAATTCATGATTCATGATTCATGATTCATGATTCGATTCATGATTCATGATTCATGATTCAATTTATGATTCATGATTCATGATTAAATTCATGATTCATGATTCGATTCATGATTCATCATTCATGATTAAATGCATGATTCATGATTCATGATTCAATTCATGATTCATAATTCATGATTCATGATTCTTGATTTAATTCATGATTCATGATTCGATTCATGATTCTTGATTCATGATTCATGATTCGATTCATGATTCATGATTCATGATTCATGATTCAATTCATGATTCATGATTCATTTCATGATTTATGATTCATGCTTCAATTCATAATTCATAATTGATGATTCATGATTCAATTCATGACTTATGATTCAATTCATGATTCGATTCATGATTCATGATTCATGATTTAATTTATGATTCATGATTCATGATTCATGATTCAATTCATGATTCATGATTCAATTCATGATTCAATTCATGACTCATAAATCATGATTCATGATTCAATTCATAATTCATAATTCATGATTCATGATTCAATTCATGATTCATGATTCAATTCATGATTCATGATTCAATTCATGATTCAATTCATGATTCATAAATCATGTTTCAATTCATGATTCATGATTCAATTCATGATTCAATTCATGACTCATAAATCATGATTCATGATTCAATTCATAATTCATAATTCATGATTCATGATTCAATTCATGATTCATGATTCAATTCATGATTCATGATTCAATTCATGATTCAATTCATGATTCATAAATCATGATTCAATTCATGATTCATGATTCATGATTCAATTCATAATTCATAATTCATAATTCATGATTCAATTAATGATTCATGATTCAATTCATGATTTGATTCATGATTCAATTCATGATTCATGATTCGATTTATGATAAATGATTCATGATTCAATATATGATTCATGATTCAATTCATGATTCAATACATGATTCATGATTCATGATTCAATTCATTATTCATGATTCATGATTCAATTCATGGATCATGATTCGATTAATGATTCATGATTCGATTCATGATTCTTAAATCATGAATCATGATTCGATTCATGATTCATGATTCATGATTCAATTCATGATTCATGATTCATGATTTATGATTCATGATTCATGATTTATGATTCATGATTCAATCCATGATTCATGATTCAATTCTTGATTCATGATTCAATACATGATTCAATTTATGATTTATGATTCATGATTCAATTCATAATTCATGATTCGATTCATGATTATTGATTCATGATTCATGATTAAATTCATGATTCATGATTCAATTGATGATTCAATTGATGATTCAATTCATGATTCAATTCATAAATCATGATTCATGATTCCATTCAGTATTCATGATTCATAATTCTATTCATGATTCATAATTCATAATTCATGATTCATGATTCATGATTCCATTCAGTATTCATGATTCATGATTCATGATTCAATTCATGATTCGATTCATAATTCAATTCATGATTTGATTCATGATTCATGATTCGATTCATAATTCATGATTCATGATTCAATTCATGATTCATGATTCATGATTCAATTCATGATTCAATTCATGATTCATGATTCAATTTATGATTCATGATTCATGATTCATGATTCAATTCATGATTCATGATTCATGATTCAATTCATGATTCATGATTCATGATTCAATTCATGATTCAATTCATGATTCATAATTTATGATTCATGATTCATGATTCAATTCATGATTCATGATTCAATTCATGATTCGATTCCTGATTCAATTCATGAATCATGATTCGATTTATGATTCATGATTCATGATTCAAATCATAATTCATGAATTATGATTCAATTCATGATTCATGATTCAATTCATGATTCAATTCATGATTCAATTTATGATTCAATTCATGATTCATGATTCAATTCATGATTCATGATTCCATTCAGTATTCATGATTCATGATTCAATTCATGATTCATGATTCGATTCATGATTTATGATTCATGATTCAATTCATGATTCATGATTCATGATTCAATTTATGATTCATGATTTATGATTCATGATTCATGATTCAATTCATGATTTATGATTCAATTCATGATTCAATTCATGATTCATAAATCATGAATAAATTCAGGATTCATGATTCAATTCATAATTTATAATTCATGATTCATGATTCAATTCATGATTCAATTCATGGATCATGATTCGATTTATGATTCATGATTCAATTCATGATTCATGATTCATGATTTATGTTTCATGATTCAATCCATGATTCATGATTCAATTCATGATTCATGATTCAATTCATGATTCATGATTCAATTGGTGAGTCAATTCAGGATTCAATTCATGATTCAATTCATAAATCATGATTCATGATTCCATTCAGTATTCATGATTCATAATTCAATTCATGATTCATAATTCATGATTCATGATTCATGATTCCATTCAGTATTCATGATTCATGATTCATGATTCAATTCATGATTCGATTCATAATTCAATTCATGATTTGATTCATGATTCGATTCATAATTCATGATTCATGATTCAATTCATGATTCATGATTCATCATTCAATTCATGATTCAATTCATGATTCAATTTATGATTCATGATTCATGATTCATGATTCATGATTCAATTCATGATTCATGATTCAATTCATGATTCATGATTCATGATTCAGTTTATGATTCATGATTCATAATTCAATTCATGATTCGATTCCTGATTCAATTCATGAATCATGATTCGATTTATGATTCATGATTCATGATTCAAATCATAATTCATGATTCATGATTCAATTCATGATTCATCATTCAATTCATGATTCAATTCATGATTCAATTTATGATTCAATTCATGATTCATGATTCAATTCATGATTCATGATTCCATTCATTATTCATGATTCATGATTCAATTCATGATTCATGATTCATAATTGATGATTCATGATTCGATTCTTGATTCATGATTCGATTCATGATTTATGATTCATGATTCAATTCATGATTCATGATTCATGATTCAATTCTTGATTCTTAAATCATGATTCATGATTCGAATTATGATTCATGATTCATGATTCAATTCATGATTTATGATTGAATTCATGATTCAATTCATGATTCGATTCATGATTCAATTCATGATTTAATTCATGATTCATGATTCGATTCATGATTCATGATTAAATTCATGATTCATGATTAAATTCATGATTCATGATTCAATTCATGATTCATGATTCATGATTAAATTCATGATTCATGATTCATGATTCAATTTATGATTCATGATTCATGATTCAAATCATGATTCAATTCATGATTCAAATCATGATTCAATTCATGATTCATGATTCATGATTTAATTCATGATTCAATTCATGATTCATGATTCAAATCATGATTCATAATTCATGATTCATGATTCAATTCATGATTCATGATTCATGATTCAATTAATGATTCATGATTCGATTCATGATTCATCATTCATGATTAAATGCATGAATTATGATTCATGATTCAATTCATGATTCATAATTCATGATTCATGATTCTTGATTTAATTCATGATTCATGATTCGATTCATGATTCTTGATTAATGATTCATGATTCGATTCATGATTCTTAAATCATGATTCATGATTCATGATTCGATTCATGATTCATGATTCATGATTCAATTCATGATTCATGATTCATGATTTATGTTTCATGATTCAATCCATGATTCATGATTCAATTCATGATTCATGATTCAATTCATGATTCATGATTCAATTGGTGAGTCAATTCAGGATTCAATTCATGATTTAATTCATAAATCATGATTCATGATTCCATTCAGTATTCATGATTCATAATTCAATTCATGATTCATAATTCATGATTCATGATTCATGATTCCATTCAGTATTCATGATTCATGATTCATGATTCAATTCATGATTCGATTCATAATTCAATTCATGATTTGATTCATGATTCGATTCATAATTCATGATTCATGATTCAATTCATGATTCATGATTCATCATTCAATTCATGATTCAATTCATGATTCAATTTATGATTCATGATTCATGATTCAATTCATGATTCATGATTCATGATTCAGTTTATGATTCATGATTCATAATTCAATTCATGATTCGATTCCTGATTCAATTCATGAATCATGATTCGATTTATGATTCATGATTCATGATTCAAATCATAATTCATGATTCATGATTCAATTCATGATTCATCATTCAATTCATGATTCAATTCATGATTCAATTTATGATTCAATTCATGATTCATGATTCAATTCATGATTCATGATTCCATTCAGTATTCATGATTCATGATTCAATTCATGATTCATGATTCATAATTGATGATTCATGATTCGATTCTTGATTCATGATTCGATTCATGATTTATGATTCATGATTCAATTCATGATTCATGATTCATGATTCAATTCTTGATTCTTAAATCATGATTCATGATTCGAATTATGATTCATGATTCAATTCATGATTTATGATTGAATTCATGATTCAATTCATGATTCGATTCATGATTCAATTCATGATTTAATTCATGATTCATGATTCGATTCATGATTCATGATTCGATTCATGATTCATGATTCATGATTAAATTCATGATTCATGATTCATGATTCAATTTATGATTCATGATTCATGATTCAAATCATGATTCAATTCATGATTCATGATTCATGATTCAATTCATGATTCAATTCATGATTCATGATTCATGATTCATGATTCAAATCATGATTCATAATTCATGATTCATGATTCAATTCATGATTCATGATTCATGATTCAATTAATGATTCATGATTCATGATTCATGAAAATTCATGATTCAATTCATGAATCATGATACATGATTCGATTTATGATTCATGATTCAATTCATGAATCATGATTCGATTTATGAATTCATGATTCAAATCATAATTCATGATTCATGATTAAATTCATGATTCATGATTCAATTCATGATTCAATTCATGATTAAATTTATGATTCTTGATTCAATTCATGATTCATGATTCCATTCAGTATTCATGATTCATGATTCAATTCATGATTCATAATTCATAATTCATGATTCAATTCATGATTTATGATTCATGATTCATGATTCTTGATTCAATTCATGATTCATGATTCGATTCATTATTCTTGATTCATGATTCATGATTCGATTCATTATTCATGATTCATGATTCAATTCATGATTTAATTCATGATTCATGATTCAATTCATGATTCATGATTCATAATTCATGAATCATGATTCATGATTCAATTCATGATTCATGATTCATGATTCATGATTCATGATTAAATTCACGATTCCTGATTCAATTCATGACTCATGATTCGATTTATGATTCATGATTCATGATTCAATTCATAATTCATGATTCATGAATCAATTCATGATTCATGATTCAATTCATGATTCAATTCATGATTCAATTTATGATTCAATTCATGATTCATGATTCAATTCATGACTTATGATTCAATTCATGATTCGATTCATGATTCATGATTCAATTTATGATTCATGATTCATGATTCATGATTCATGATTCAATTCACGATTCATGATTCAATTCATAATTCAATTCATGATTCATAAATCATGATTCAATTCACAATTCCTGATTCAATTCATGACTCATGATTCGATTTATGATTCATGATTCAATTCATGATTCATGATTAAATTCATGATTCAATTCATGATTCAATTTATGATTCAATTCATGATTCATGATTCAATTCATGATTCCATTCAGAAATCATGAATTATGATTCAATTCATGATTCATGATTCATGATTCGATTCATGATTCATGATTCATGATTCAATTCATGATTCATGATTCATGATTAAATTCATGATTCATGATTCGATTCATGATTCATCATTCATGATTAAATGCATGATTCATGATTCATGATTCAATTCATGATTCATAATTCATGATTCATGATTCTTGATTTAATTTATGATTCATGATTCGATTCATGATTCTTGATTCATGATTCATGATTCGATTCATGATTCATGATTCATGATTCATGATTCAATTCATGATTCATGATTCAATTCATGATTTATGATTCATGCTTCAATTCATGATTAATGATTCGATTCATTATTCTTGATTCATGATTCGTTTCATGATTCATGATTCATGATTCATTTCATGATTCCATTCAGAAATCATGAATTATGATTCAATTCATGATTCATGATTCATGATTCATGATTCAATTTATGATTCATGATTCAATTCATGATTCATGATTCATGATTAAATTCATGATTCATGATTCGATTCATGATTCATGATTCATGATTAAATGTATGATTCATGATTCATGATTCAATTCATGATTCATAATTCATGATTCATGATTCTTGATTTAATTCATGATTCATGATTCGATTCATGATTCTTGATTCATGATTCATGATTCGATTCATGATTCATGATTCAATTCATGATTTATGATTCATGCTTCAATTTATGATTAATGATTCGATTCATTATTCTTGATTCATAATTCGTTTCATGATTCATGATTCATGATTCATTTCATGATTTATGATTCATGATTCAATTCATAATTCATAATTGATGATTCATGATTCAATTCATGACTTATGATTCAATTCATGATTCAATTTATGATTCATGATTCATGATTCATAATTCAATTCATGATTCAATTCATGATTCAATTCATGATTCATAAATCATGATTCATGATTCAATTCATAATTTATAATTCATGATTCATGATTCAATTCATGATTCATGATTCAATTCATGATTCAATTCATGATTTATAAATCATGATTCAATTCATAATTCCTGATTCATGATTCAATTCATGATTCATGATTCATAATTCATGATTCATGATTCAGTTCATGATTCATAATTCAATTCATGATTCATGATTCAATTCATGATTCAATTCATGGATCATGATTCGATTAATGATTCATGATTCGATTCATGATTCTTAAATCATGATTCATGATTCGATTCATGATTCATGATTCATGATTCAATATATGATTCATGATTCATGATTTATGATTCATGATTCAATCCATGATTCATGATTCAATTCTTGACTCATGATTCAATTCATGATTCATGATTCAATTTATGATTTATGATTCATGATTCAATTCATAATTCATGATTCGATTCATGATTATTGATTCATGATTCATGATTCTATTCATGATTCATGATTCATGATTCAATTTATGATTCATGATTCATGATTTGATTCATGATTCAATTCACAATTCATGATTCATGATTCATTTCATGATTCATTATTCAATTCATGATTCGTTATTCAATTTGTGATTTATGATTTGATTCATGATTCATGATTCAATTCATGATTCATGATTCAATTCATGATTCATGATTTAATTCATGATTCATGATTCATGATTCATATCATGATTCAATTCATGATTCAATTCATGATTCAATTCATGATTCATGATTCAATTCATGATTCGATTAATGATTCATGATTCATGATTCATTATTTTATTCATGATTTAATTCATGATTTATGATTTGATTCATGATTCATGATTCAATTCATGATTCATGATTTAATTCATGATTCATGATTCATGATTAATATCATGATTCATGATTCGATTCAAGATTCATAATTCAATTCATGATTCAAGATTCATGATTCAATTCATGATTCATGATTCATGATTCGATTCATGATTTATGATTCATGATTCGATTCATAACTCATGATTCATGATTCGATTCATGATTCATGATTCAATTCATGATTCATGATTCAATTCATGATTCGATTAATGATTCATGATTCATGATTCATTTCATGATTCATGATTAAATTCATGATTCATGATTCGATACATGATTCATGTTTGGATTCATGATTCATGATTCAATTCATGATTCATGATTCAACTCATGATTCATGATTTAATTCATGATTCATGATTCATGATTCATGATTCATGATTCATGATTTTATTCATGATTTAATTCATGATTCTTGATTTGATTCATGATTCATGACTCGAATCATGACTCATGATTCTTGATTCGATTCATGATTCTTGATTCAATTCATGATTCATGATTCAATTTATGATTCATGACTCATGATTCAATTTATGATTCAATTCATGATTCATGATTCGATTTATGATTCATGATTCAATTCATGATTCATGATTCTTGATTCGATTCATGATTCTTGATTCAATTCATGATTCATGATTCAATTTATGATTCATGACTCATGATTCAATTTATGATTCAATTCATGATTCATGATTCGATTTATGATTCATGATTCAATTCATGATTCATGATTCTAGTCATGATTCGATTCATGATTCAATTCATGATTCAATACATGATTCATGATTCATGATTGAATTCATGATTCATGATTCATGATTCAATTCATGATTCATGATTCATGATTGAATTCATGATTCATGATTCAATTCATGATTCATGATTCAATTTATGATTCATGATTCAAGATTCATGATTCATGATTCAATTCATGATTCATGATTCATGATTCAATTCATGATTCAATTCATGATTTATGATTCATGATTCATGATTCATGATTCATAATTCATGATTCATGATTCATGATTCAATTCATGATTCATGATTCAATTCATGATTCAGTTCATGATTCATGATTCAATTCATGATTCATGATTCAATTCATGATTCAATTCATGGATCATGATTCGATTAATGATTCATGATTCGATTCATGATTCTTAAATCATGATTCATGATTCGATCCATGATTCATGATTCAATTCTTGATTCATGATTCAATTCATGATTCATGATTCAATTTATGATTTATGATTCATGATTCAATTCATAATTCATGATTCGATTCATGATTATTGATTCATGATTCATGATTCTATTCATGATTCATGATTCATGATTCAATTCATGATTCATGATTCATGATTTGATTCATGATTCAATTCACAATTCATGATTCATGATTTGATTCATGATTCATGATTCAATTCATGATTCATGATTTAATTCATGATTCATGATTCATGATTCATATCATGATTCGATTCATGATTCAAGATTCATGATTCAATTCATGATTCATGATTCGATTCATGATTCATGATTTAATTCATGATTCAATTCATGATTCAATTCATGATTCATGATTCAATTCATGATTCGATTAATGATTCATGATTCATGATTCATTATTTTATTCATGATTTAATTCATGATTTATGATTTGATTCATGATTCATGATTCAATTCATGATTCATGATTTAATTCATGATTCATGATTCATGATTAATATCATGATTCATGATTCATGATTCGATTCATGATTCATAATTCAATTCATGATTCAAGATTCATGATTCAATTCATGATTCATGATTCATGAGTCGATTCATGATTTATGATTCATGATTTATGATTCATGATTCGATTCATGACTCATGATTCATGATTCGATTCATGATTCATGATTCAATTCATGATTCAATTCATGATTCATGATTCAATTCATGATTTGATTAATGATTCATGATTCATGATTCATTTCATGAATTATGATTAAATTCATGATTCATGATTCGATACATGATTCATGTTTGGATTCATGATTCAATTCATGATTCATGATTCAACTCATGATTCAACTCATGATTCATGATTTAATTCATGATTCATGATTCATGATTCATGATTCATGATTTTATTCATGATTTAATTCATGATTCATGATTTGATTCATAATTCAGGACTCGATTCATGACTCATGATTCTTGATTCGATTCATGATTCTTGATTCAATTCATGATTCATGATTCAATTTATGATTCATGACTCATGATTCAATTTATGATTCAATTCATGGTTCATGATTCGATTTATGATTCATGATTCAATTCATGATTCATGATTCTAGTCATGATTCGATTCATGATTTGATTCATGATTCCATGATTCATGATTCAATTCATGAGCTATGATTCAATTCAGGATTCATGATCCATGATTTAATTCAGGATTCATGATTCGTGGTTCAATTAATGATTCATGATTCATGATTCAATTCATAATTCATGAATCATGATTCAATTTATGATTCAATTCATGATTCATGATTCAATTTATGATTCATGATTCAATTCATGATTTGATTTATGAATTATGATTGGATTCATGATTCATGATTCAATTCATGATTCATGATTCAATTCATGATTTATGATTCAATTCATGATTTAATTCATGATTCATGATTTATGATTCATGATTCAATTCATGATTCATTATTCATGATTCATGATTCTTGATTCAATTCATGATTTATGATTCATTAATTCAATTCATGATTCATGATTCAATTCGAGATTCATGATTCATGATTCAATTCAAGATTCAATTCATGATTCATGATTCATTTTATGATTCATGATTTATGATTCATGATTCATGATTCAATTCATAATTCATGATTCATGATTCAATTCATGATTCAATTCATGATTCATAATTCATGATTCATGATTCAAATCATGATTCATAATTCATGATTCAATTCATGATTCATGATTCATTGATTCATGATTAAATTCTCGATTCATTTTATGATTCATTTCATGATTCATGATTCAATTCATGATTTAATTCATGATTCGTATCATGATTCATGATTCGTATCATGATTCATGATTCGATTTATGATTCATGATTCATGATTCGATTCATGATTCATGATTTGATTCATGATTCATGATTCATGATTCAATTCACAATTCATGATTTATGATTTGATTCATTATTTGATTCATGATTCAATTCACAATTCATGATTCATGATTTGATTCATGATTCATGATTCATGATTTGATTCATGATTCATGATTTTCTTCATGATTCATGATTCATTTCATGATTCATTATTCAATTCATGATTCGTGATTCAATTTGTGATTTGTGATTTGATTCATGATTCAATATTCATTATTCATGATTTAATTCATGATTCATGATTCATATCATGATTCATGATTCATGATTCGATTCATGATTCAAGATTCATGATTCAATTCATGATTCATGATTCATGATTCGATTCATGATTCATGATTCAATTCATGATTCAATTCATGATTCATGATTCAATTCATGATTCGATTAATGATCCATGATTCATGATTCATTTCATGAATCATGATTAAATTCATGATTCATGATTCGATTCATGATTCATGTTTGTATTCATGATTCATGATTCAATTCATGATTCATGATTCAACTCATGATTCATGATTCAATTCATAATTCATGATTCATGATTCATGATTCATGATTTTAATTATGATTTAATTCATGATTCATGATTTGATTCATGATTCATTAATTCAATTCATGATTCATGATTCAATTCATGATTCAATTCATGATTCATGATTCGTATCATGATTCATGATTCGATTTATGATTCATGATTCATGATTCGATTCATGATTCATGATTCTATTCATGATTCATGATTCATGATTCATTTCATGATTCATGATTTGATTCATGATTCATGATTCATGATTCTATTCATGATTTATGATTCATGATTCAATTCACGATTCATGATTCATGATTTGATTCATGATTAATGATTCATGATTCTATTCATGATTCATGATTCATGATTCAATTCATGATTCATGATTCATGATTTGATTCATGATTCAATTCACATTTCATGATTCATGATTTGATTCATGATTCATGATTCATGATTTGATTCATGATTCATGATTTTCTTCATGATTCATGATTCATTAGTCAATTCATGATTCGTGATTCAATTTGTGATTCATGATTTAATTCATGATTCATGATTCATGATTCATGATTCATGATTCATATCATGATTCATGATTCATGATTCGATTCATGATTCAAGATTCATGATTCAATTCATGATTCATGATTCATGATTCGATTCATGATTCATGATTCAATTCATGATTCGATTAATGATTCATGATTCATGATTCATTTCTTGAATCATGATTAAATTCATAATTCATGATTCGATTCATGATTCATGATTCAATTCATGATTCATGATTCATGATTCATGATTCATGATTTAATTCATGATTCATGATTCATGATTAATATCATGATTCATGATTCATGATTCGATTTATGATTCATAATTCAATTCATGATTCAAGATTCATGATTCAATTCATGATTCATGATTCGATTCATGATTTATGATTCATGATTCGATTCATGATTCATGATTCGATTCATGATTCATGATTCATGATTCGATTCATGATTCATGATTCAATTCATGATTCAATTCATGATTCAATTCATGATTCATGATTCAATTCATGAATTCGATTCATGATTCATGATTGGATTCATGATTCATGATTCAATTCATGATTCATGATTCATGATTCAGTTCATGATTCATGATTAAATTCACAATTCATTTCATGATTCAATTCATGATTTAATTTATGATTAATTTCATGATTCATGATTCATGATTCAATTCATGATTCGTATCATGATTCATGATTCGCATCATGATTCATGATTCGATTTATGATTCATGATTCATGATTCAATTCATGATTTATGATTTAAATCATGATTCATGATTCATATTTCTATTCATGATTCATGATTCATGATTCAATTTATGATTCATGATTCAACTCATAATTCATGAATTATGAATCGAATTTATGATTCAATTCATGATTCATGATTCAATTCATGATTTAATTCATGATTCATTTCATGATTCAGGATTCATTATTCAATTCATGATTCAATTCATGATTCATGATTCGATTCATAATTCATGATTCGATTCATGATTCATGATTCAAATTATGATTCACTTCATGATTCATTTCATGTTTCATGATTCAATTCATAATTCAATTCATGATTGATGATTCATGATTCATGATTCATTTCATGAATCAAGCCATGATTCATGACTCGGATCATGATTTATGATTCAATTCATAATTCATGATTTGATTCATGATTCGATTCATGATTCAGGATTCAATTCATGATTCATGATTCAATTCATGATTCAATTCATGATTTATGACTCAGTTCATGATTCAATTCATGATTCATGATTCAATTCATGATTTGATTCATGATTCAATTCATGATTTAATTTATGATTCATTTCATTATTCATGATTCAATTCATGATTCAATTCATGATTCATGATTAACGATTCTATTCATGATTCATGATTCGATTCATGATTCATGATTAACGATTCTATTCATGATTCATGATTTGATTCATGATTCATGATTAACGATTCTATTCATGATTCATGATTCATGATTCAATTCACGATTCATGATTCATGATTTGATTCATGATTAATGATTCATGATTCTATTCATGATTCATGATTCTATTCATGATTCATGATTCAATTCATGATTCATGATTCATGATTTGATTCATGATTCAATTCACAATTCATGATTCATGATTAAATTCACGATTCATGATTCATGATTTGATTCATGATTCATGATTCATGATTTGATTCATGATTCAATTCACAATTCATGATTCATGATTTGATTCATGATTCATGATTCATGATTTGATTCATGATTCATGATTTTCTTCATGATTCATGATTCATTTCATGATTCATTATTCAATTCCTGATTTGTGATTCAATTTGTGATTTATGATTTGATTCATGATTCAATTCATGATTCATGATTTAATTCATGATTCATGATTCATGATTCATATCATGATCCATGATTCATGATTTGATTCATGACTCAAGATTCATGATTCAATTCATGATTCATGATTCATGATTTGATTCATGATTCATGATTCAATGCATGATTTAATTCATGATTCATGATTCAATTCATGATTCGATTCATGATTCATGATTCATTATTTTATTCATGATTCAATGCATGATTTAATTCATGATTCATGATTCAATTCATGATTCGATTCATGATTCATGATTCATTATTTTATTCATGATTTAATACATGATTCATGATTCATGATTAATATCATGATTCATGATTCATGATTCGATTCATGATTCAAGATACATGATTCAATTCATGATTCATGATTCATGATTCATGATTCAATTCATGATTCAATTTATGATTCATGATTCAATTCATGATTCGATTAATGATTCATGATTCATGATTCATTTCATGATTCATGATTAAATTCATGATTCATGATTCGATTCATGATTCATGTTTGGATTCATGATTCATGATTCAATTCATGTTTCATGATTCAACTCATGATTCATGATTTAATTCATGATTCATGATTCATGATTCATGATTTTATTCATGATTTAATTCATGATTCATGATTTGATTCATGATTCATGACTCGATTCATGACTCATGATTCATGATTCGATTCATGATACTTGATTCAATTCATGATTCATGATTCATGATTCAATTTATGATTCAATTCATGATTTATGATTCAAGTCATGATTCGATTCATGATTCGATTCATGATTCCATGATTCATGATTCAATTCATGATTCCATGATTCATGATTCAATTCATGATTCATGATTCATGATTCAATTCATAATTCATGATTCGATTCATGATTCATGATTCATGATTCAATTCATGATTCATGATTCAATTTATGATTTATGATTCATGATTCAATTCATAATTCATGATTCGATTCATGATTATTGATTCATGATTCGATTCATGATTCATGATTCAATTCATGATTCAATTCATGATTCATGATTCAATTCATGATTCGATTAATGATTCATGATTCATAATTCATTATTTTATTCATGATTTAATTCATGATTTATGATTTGATTCATGATTCATGATTCAATTCATGATTCATGATTTAATTCATGATTCATGATACATGATTAATATCATGATTCATGATTCGATTCATGATTCATGTTTGGATTCATGATTCATGATTCAATTCATGATTCAACTCATGATTCATGATTTAATTCATGATTCATGATTCATGATTTTATTCATGATTTAATTCATGATTCATGATTTGATTCATGATTCATGATTCGATTTATGATTCTTGATTCAATTCATGATTCATGATTCAAGTCATGATTCGATTCATGATTCGATTCATGATTCCATGATTCATGATTCAATTCATGATCCATGATTCAATTCAGGATTCATGATCCATGATTCAATTCAGGATTCATGATTTGTGATTCAATTCATGATTCATGATTCATGATTCAATTCATGAATCATGATTCATGATTCAATTCATGATTCATGATTTAATTCATGATTCAATTCATGATTCATGATTCAAGTCACGATTCATGATTCATGATTCAATTCATGATGCATGATTCATGATTCAATTCATGATTCATGATTTGATTCATGATTCAATTCATGATTCATGATTCGATTCATGATTCATTATTCAATTCATGATTCATGATTTGAGTCATGATTCAAGATTCAATTCATGATTCATGATTCATGATTCGATTCATGATTCATGATTCAATTCATGATTCATGATTCAATCCATGATTCATGATTCAATTCATGATACATGATTCAATTCATGATTCATGATTCAATTCATAATTCGATTCATGATTCAATTCATGATTCGATTCATGATTCAATTCATGATTCGATTCATGATTCATGATTCAATTCATAATTCATGATTCAATTTATGATTTATGATTCATGATTCAATTTATAATACATGATTCGATTCATGATTATTGAATCATGATTCATGATTCGATTCATGATTCATGATTCATGATTCAAATTATGATTCATGATTCATGATTCAAATCATGGTTCATGATTCATGATTCAATTCATGATTCATGATTCAATTCATGATTCATGATTCAATTCATGATTCATGATTCATGATTCATGATTTATGATTCAATTTATCATTCATGATTCATGATTCATGATTCATGATTCATGATTCAAATCATGGTTCATGATTCATGATTCAATTCATGATTCATGATTCAATTCATGATTCATGATTCAATTCATGATTCATGATTCAATTCATGATTCATGATTCATGATTCATGATTTATGATTCAATTCATGATTCAATTCATTATTCAATTCATGATTCAATCCATGATTCATGATTCATGATTCAATTCATGATTCATGATTAATGATTCAATTCAAAATTCATGATTCATGATTCAATTTATGATTCAATTCATGATTCAATTCATGATTCATGATTCATGATTCAATTCATGATTCATGATTAATGATTCAATTCAAAATTCATGATTCATGATTCAATTTATGATTCAATTCAAGATTCATGATTCGATTTATGATTCCTGATTCAATTCATGATTCAATTCATGATTTATGATTCAATTCATGATTCGATTCATGATTCAATTCATGATTCGATTCATGATTCGATTCATGATTAATGATTCATGATTCGATTCATGATTCCATGATTCATGATTCAATTCATGATCCATGATTCAATTCAAGATTCATGATTCGTGATTTAATTCATGATTTATGATGTTTTAATTCAGGATTCATGATTCGTGATTTAATTCATGATTCATGATTCATGATTCAATTCATAATTCATGATTCATGATTCAATTCATGATTCATGATTCAATTCATGATTCAATTCATGATTCATGATTCATGATTCAAATCATGATTCCTGATTAATGATTCAATTCATGATTCATGATTCAATTCATGATTCATGATTTGATTCATGATTCATGATTCAATTCATGATGATTCATGATTCATGATTCGATTCATGATTCATGACTCAATTCATGATTCATAATTCATGATTCAATTCATGATTCATTATTCAATTCATGATTCATGATTCAATTCATGATTCACGATTCAATTCATGATTCATGAATCATGATTCATGATTCAATCCATGATTCATGATTCAATTCATGATTCATGATTCAATTCATGATTCATGACTCATTTCATGATTCGATTCATGATTCAATTCATGATTCGATTCATGATTCATGATTTATGATTCAATTCATGATTCATGATTCAATTTATGATTTATGATTCATGATTTAATTCATAATTCATGATTTGATTCATGATTATTGATTCATGATTCATGATACGATTCATGATTCATGATTCATGATTCAATTCATGATTCATGATTCAATTCATGATTCATCATTCATGATTCATGATTTATGATTCAATTTATCATTCATGATTCATGATTCATGATTCAATTCATGATTCATGATTCAATTCATGATTCAATTCATGATTCATGATTCATGATTCAATTCATGATTCATGATTCATGATTCAATTCACAATTCATGATTCATGATTCAATTCATAATTCATGATTCAATTTATGATTCTTGATTCAATTCATGATTAGATTCATGATTCAATTTATGATTTGATTTATGATTCATGATTCAATTCATGATTCATGATTCATGATTCAATTCATGATTTATGATTCAATTCATGATTCATGATTCAATTCATGATTTATGATTCAATTCATGATTTAATTCATGATTCATGATTTATGATTCATGATTCAATTCATGATTCATAATTCATGATTCATGATTCTTGATTCAATTCATGATTTAATTCATGATTCATGATTTATGATTCATGATTCAATTCATGATTCATAATTCAT
Organism: Mixophyes fleayi; assembly: GCF_038048845.1. Classification (NCBI taxonomy): domain Eukaryota; kingdom Metazoa; phylum Chordata; class Amphibia; order Anura; family Limnodynastidae; genus Mixophyes; species Mixophyes fleayi. The sequence continues at coordinate 45,950 of NW_027448127.1, read as the reverse complement.
GATTCATGATTCATGATTCATGATTCAATTCAAGATTCAATTCATGATTCATTTTATGATTCATGATTTATGATTCATGATTCATGATTCAATTCATGATTCATGATTCATGATTCAATTCATGATTCAATTCATGATTCATGGTTCATGATTCATGATTCAAATCATGATTCATAATTCATGATTCATGATTCAATTCATGATTCATGATTCGATTTATGATTCATGATTCATGATTCAATTCATGAATCATGATTCGATTTATGATTCATGATTCATGATTCAAATCATAATTCATGATTCATGATTCAATTCATGATTCATGATTCAATTCATGATTCAATTCATGATTAAATTTATGATTCAATTCATGATTCATGATTCAATTCATGATTCATGATTCCATTCAATATTCATGATTCATGATTCAATTCATGATTCATGATTCAATTCACTATTCAATTCATGATTTATGATTCATGATTCATGATTCATGATTCTTGATTCAATTCATGATTCATGATTCGATTCATGATTCTTGATTCATGATTCATGGTTCGATTCATTATTCATGATTCATGATTCAATTCATGATTTAATTCATGATTCATGATTCATAATTCATGATTCATGATTCATGATTCAATTCATGATTCATGATTCATGATTCATGATTAAATTCACGATTCCTGATTCAATTCATGACTCATGATTCGATTTATGATTCATAATTCATGATTCAATTCATAATTCATGATTCATGACTCAATTCATGATTCATGATTCAATTCATGATTCAATTCATGATTCAATTTATGATTCAATTCATGATTCATGATTCATGATTCATGATTCGATTCATGATTCATGATTCATGATTCAATTCATGATTCATGATTCAATTCTTTATTCATGATTCGATTCATTATTTTTAAATCATGATTCATGATTCGATTCATGATTCATGATTCAATTCATGATTCATGATTCATGATTAAATTAATGATTCATGATTCGATTCATGATTCATCATTCATGATTAAATGCATGATTCATGATTCATGATTCAGTTCATGATTCATAATTCATGATTCTTGATTTAATTCATGATTCATGATTCTTGATTCATGATTCATGATTCGATTCATGATTCATGATTCATGATTCATGATTCAATTCATGATTCATGATTCAATTCATGAATTATGATTCATGCTTCAACTCATGATTAATGATTCGATTCATGATTCTTGATTCATGATTCATGATTCAATTCATAATTCATAATTGATGATTCATGATTCAATTCATTAATTATGATTCAATTCATGATTCAATTCATGATTCATAAATCATGATTCAATTCATGATTCATGATTCATGATTCAATTCATAATTCATAATTCATGATTCATGATTCAATTCATGATTCATGATTCAATTCATGATTCAATTCATGATTCATAAATCATGATTCAATTCATGATTCATGATTCAATTCATGATTCATGATTCATGATTAAATTCATAATTCATGATTCATGATTCAATTTATGATTCAATTCATAATTCATGATTCAATTTATGATTCATGATTCAATTCATGATTAGATTTATGATTCAATTCATGATTTAATTTATGATTCATGATTCATGATTCAATTTATGATTCATGATTCATGATTCAATTCATGATTTATGATTCAATTCATGATTCATGATTCAATTTATGATTCATGATTCATAATTCATGATTCAAGATTCAATTCATGATTCATAATTCAATTCATGATTTAATTCATAATTCATGAGTCATGATTCAATTCATGATTCATGATTCATAATTCATGATTCAAGATTCAATTCATGATTCATGATTCAATTCATGATTCGATTCATGATTCAATTAATGATTCATGATTCGATTCATGATTCAATTAATGATTCATGATTCGATTTATGATTCATGATTCATGATTCAATTCATGATTCATGATTCAATTCATGATTAAATTTATGATTCATGTTTCAATTCATGATTCAATTCATGATTCATGATTTGATTCATGATTCATCATTCAATTCATGATTCAATTTATGATTCATGATTCAATTTATGATTCATGATTCTTGATTCATGATTCAATTCATGATTCAATTCATTATTCATGATTCAATTTATGATTCATGTTTCAATTTATGATTCATGATTCAAGATTCATAAATTCATGATTCAATTCATGATTCATAATTCATGATTCATGATTCATGATTCAATTAATGATTCATAATTCATGATTCATGATTCAATTAATGATTCATAATTCATGATTCATGATTCAATTCATGATTCAAGATTCATGATTCATGATTCAGATCACGATTCATGATTCAAATCATGATTCATGTTTCAATTCATGATTCGATTCCTGATTCAATACATGACTCATGATTCGATTTATGATTCATGATTCATGATTCAATTCATAATTCATGATTCATGATTCAATTCATGATTCATGATTTAATTCATGATTCAATTTATGATTCAATTCATGATTCATGATTTGATTTATGATTCATGATTCAATTCATGATTCAATTCATGATTCATGATTCCATAAAGTATTCAATATTCGATTCATGATTCTTAAATCATGATTTATGATTCATGATTCAGTTCATGATTCATGATTCATGATTCAATCCACAATTCATGTTTCAATTCATGAATTATGATTCAATTCATGAATTATGATTCAATTCATGATTCATGATTCAAATTATGATTCGATTCATGATTCAATTCATGATTTGATTCATGATTCATGATTCGATTCATGATTCATGATTCATGATTCAATTCATGGTTCATGATTCAATTCATGTTTCATGATTCATGATTCAATTCATAATTCATGATTCATAATTCATGATTCATGATTCATGATTAATGATTCGATTCATGATTCATGATTCATGATTCAATTCATAATTCATGATTCATGATTCAATTCATGATTCATGATTCATAATTTATGATTCATGATTCGATTCATGATTCATGATTTAATTCATGATTCGATTCATGATTCAATTAATGATTCATGATTCAATTTATGATTCATGATTCTTGATTCATTTCATGATTCATGATTCAATTCATGATACGATTCATAATTCAATTCATGATTCATGATTCGATTTATGATTCATGATTCATGATTCAATTCATGATTCATGATTCAATTCATGATTCATGATTCGATTTATGATTCATGATTCATGATTCAATTCATGATTCATGATTAAATTCATGATTCGATTCATGATTCAATTAATGATTCATGATTAGATGTATGATTCATGATTCATGATTCAATTCATGATTCATGATTCAATTCATGATTCGATTCATGATTCAATTCATGATTCATGATTCGATTTATGATTCATGATTAAATTCATGATTCATGATTCAATTCATGATTCTTGATTCCATTCAGTATTCATGATTCATGATTCAATTCATGATTCATGATTCATAATTCATGATTCATGATTCATGATTCGATTCATGATTCATGATTCAATTCATGATTCAATTCATAATTCATGATTCATGATTCAATTCATGATTCATGATTCATAATTCATGATTCATGACTCAATTCATGATTCATGATTCAATTCATGATTCGATTCATGATTCAATTAATGATTCATGATTCGATTTATGATTCATGATTCATGATTCAATTCATGATTCACGATTTATAATTCATGATTCATGATTCAATTCATGATTCATGATTCAATTCATGATTCATGATTCGATTTATGATTCATGATTCATGATTCAATTCATGATTCATGATTAAATTCATGATTCGATTCATGATTCAATTAATGATTCATGATTAGATGTATGATTCATGATTCATGATTCAATTCATGATTCATGATTCAATTCATGATTCGATTCATGATTCAATTCATGATTCATGATTCGATTTATGATTCATGATTAAATTCATGATTCATGATTCAATTCATGATTCTTGATTCCATTCAGTATTCATGATTCATGATTCAATTCATGATTCATGATTCATAATTCATGATTCATGATTCATGATTCGATTCATGATTCATGATTCAATTCATGATTCAATTCATAATTCATGATTCATGATTCAATTCATGATTCATGATTCATAATTCATGATTCATGACTCAATTCATGATTCATGATTCAATTCATGATTCGATTCATGATTCAATTAATGATTCATGATTCGATTTATGATTCATGATTCATGATTCAATTCATGATTCACGATTTATAATTCATGATTCATGATTCAATTCATGATTTATGATTCAATTCATGATTCACGATTTATAATTCTTGATTCATGATTCAATTCATGATTTATGATTCATGATTCAATTAATGATTCATGATTCGATTTATGATTCATTATTCAATTCATGATTCATGATTCGATTTATGATTCATGATTCCATACAATATTCATGATTCGATTCATGATTCTTAATTCATGAATTATGATTCATGATTCAATTCATGATTCATGATTCAATCCACGATACATGATTCAATTCATGAATTATGATTCAATTCATGATTCATGATTCAAATTATGATTCGATTCATGATTCAATTCATGATTCGATTCATGATTCAATTAATGATTCATGATTAGATTTATGATTCATGATTCATGATTCAATTAATGATTCGATTCATGATTCAATTCATGATTCATGATTCGATTTATGATTCATGATTCAATTCATGATTCATGATTCAATTCATGATTCTTGATTTCATTCAGTATTCATGATTCATGATTCAATTCATGATTCATGATTCATAATTCATGATTTATGATTCATGATTCGATTCATGATTCATGATTCAATTCATGATTCAATTCATAATTCATGATTCATGATTCAATTCTTGATTCATGATTCATAATTCATGATTCATGACTCAATTCATGATTCATGATTCATGATTCAATTCATGATTCATGATTCAATTCATGATTTGATTCATGATTCAAGTAATGATTCATGATTCGATTTATGATTCATGATTCATGATTCAATTCATGATTCACGATTCATAATTCATGATTCATGACTCAATTCATGATTCATGATTCATGATTCAATTCATGATTCATGATTCGATTTATGATTCATGATTCAATTCATGATTCATGATTCGATTTATGATTCATGATTCATGATTCAATTTATGATTCATGATTCAATTCATGATTCGATTCATGATTCAATTAATGATTCATGATTCGATTTATGATTCATGATTCATGATTCAATTCATGATTCATGATTCAATTCATGTTTCAATTCATGATTCATGATTCAATTCATGATTCAATTCATGATTCATGATTCGATTCATGATTCATGATTGAATTCATGATTCATTATTCATGATTCATGATTCATGATTCAATTCATGATTCAATTCATGATTCATGATTCAATTTATGATTCATGATTCGATTTATGATTCATTATTCAATTCATGATTCATGATTCGATTATGATTCATGATTCCATACAGTATTCATGATTCGATTCATGATTCTTAAATCATGAATTATGATTCATGATTCAATTCATGATTCATGATTCAATCCACGATTCATGATTCAATTCATGAATTATGATTCAATTCATGATTCATGATTCAAATTATGATTCGATTCATGATTCAATTCATGATTCGATTCATGATTCAATTAATGATTCATGATTAGATTTATGATTCATGATTCATGATTCAATTAATGATTCGATTCATGATTCAATTCATGATTCATGATTCGATTTATGATTCATGATTCAATTCATGATTCATGATTCAATTCATGATTCATGATTCATAATTCATGATTCATGATTCATGATTCGATTCATGATTCATGATTCAATTCATGATTCAATTCATAATTCATGATTCATGATTCAATTCTTGATTCATGATTCATAATTTATGATTCATGACTCAATTCATGATTCATGATTCAATTCATGATTCATGATTCAATTCATGATTCGATTCATGATTCAAGTAATGATTCATGATTCGATTTATGATTCATGATTCAATTCATGATTCACGATTCATAATTCATGATTCATGACTCAATTCATGATTCATGATTCAATTCATGATTCATGATTCGATTTATGATTCATGATTCAATTCATGATTCATGATTCGATTTATGATTCATGATTCATGATTCAATTCATGATTCATGATTCAATTCATGATTCGATTCATGATTCAATTAATGATTCACGATTCGATTTATGATTCATGATTCATGATTCAATTCATGATTCAATTCATGATTCATGATTCAATTCATGATTCAATTCATGATTCATGATTCGATTCATGATTCATGATTGAATTCATGATTCATTATTCATGATTCATGATTCATGATTCAATTCATGATTCAATTCATGATTCATGATTCAATTTATGATTCATGATTCATGATTTAATTCATGATTCGATTCATGATTCAATTAATGATTCATGATTCGATTTATGATTCATGATTCATGATTCAATTCATGATTCATGATTCAATTCATGATTCATAATTCAATTCATGATTCATGATTTGATTCATGATTCATGATTCATGATTCAATTCATGATTCATGATTCAATTCATGATTCAATTCATGATTCATGATTCATAATTCATGATTCATGATTTATGATTCATGATTCGATTCATGATTCATGATTCATGATTCAATTCATAATTCATGATTCATGATTCAATTCATGATTCATGAATTATAATTTATGATTCATGATTCGATTCATGATTCATGATTCAATTCATGATTCGATTCATGATTCAATTAATGATTCATGATTCGATTTATGATTCATGATTCATGATTCATTTCATGATTCATGATTCAATTCATGATACGATTCATAATTCAATTCATGATTCATGATTCGATTTATGATTCATGATTCATGATTCAATTCATGATTCATGATTTAATTCATGATTCATGATTCGTTTTATGATTCATGAGTCATGATTCAATTCATGATTCATGATTCAATTCATGATTCGATTCATGATTCAATTAATGATTCATGATTAGATTTATGATTCATGATTCATGATTCAATTCATGATTCGATTCATGATTCAATTCATGATTCATGATTCATGATTCAATTCATGATTCATGATTCGATTTATGATTCATGATTCAATTCATGATTCATGATTCGATTTATGATTCATGATTCATGATTCAATTCATGATTCATGATTCAATTCATGATTCGATTCATGATTCAATTAATGATTCATGATTCGATTTATGATTCAGGATTCATCATTCAATTCATGATTCATGATTCAATTCATGATACAATTCATGATTCATGATTCAATTCATGATTCAATTCATGATTCATGATTGAATTCATGATTCATTATTCATGATTCATGATTCATGATTCAATTCATGATTCAATTCATGATTCATGATTCAATTTATGATTCATGATTCATGATTTAATTCATGATTCAATTCATGATTCATGATTCAATTCATTATTCATAATTCATGATTCATGATTCAATTCATGATTCATAATTCATGATTCTTGATTCAATTCATGATTCATGATTCATGATTCATTATTTCAATTCATGATTCGATTCATGATTCAATTAATGATTCATGATTCGATTTATGATTCATGATTCATGATTCAATTCATGATTCATGATTCAATTCATGATACGATTCATGATTCAATTCATGAATTATGATTCGATTTATGATTCATGATTCATGATTCAATTCATGATTCATGATTCAATTCATGATTCATGATTCAATTCATGATTCATGATTCGATTCATGATTTATGATTCGATTCATGATTCATGATTCATGATTCAATTCATGATTCATGATTCAATTCATGTTTCATGATTCATGATTCAATTCATGATTCATGATTCATAATTCATGATTCATGATTTATGATTCATGATTCGATTCATGATTCATGATTCATGATTCAATTCATAATTCATGATTCATGATTCAATTCATGATTCATGATTCATAATTTATGATTCATGATTCGATTCATGATTCATGATTCAATTCATGATTCGATTCATGATTCAATTAATGATTCATGATTCGATTTATGATTCATGATTCATGATTCATTTCATAATTCATGATTCAATTCATGATACGATTCATAATTCAATTCATGATTCATGATTCGATTTATGATTCATGATTCATGATTCAAATCATGATTCATGAATGATTCATGATTGAATTCATGATTCATGATTCAAATCATGATTCATGAATGATTCATGATTGAATTCATGATTCATTATTCATGATTCATGATTCATGATTCAATTCATGATTCAATTCATGATTCATGATTCAATTCATTATTCATAATTCATGAATTGAATTCATGATTCGATTCATGATTCAATTAATGATTCATGATTCGATTCATGATTCATGATTCGATTTATGATTCATGATTCATGATTCAATTCATGATTCAATTAATGATTCATGATTAAATTTATGATTCATGATTCATGATTCAATTCATGATTCGATTCATGATTCAATTCATGATTCATGATTCGATTTATGATTCATGATTCAATTCATGATTCATGATTCAATTCATGTTCTTGATTCCATTCAGTATTCATGATTCATGATTCATAATTCATGATTCATGATTCATGATTCGATTCATGATTCATGATTCAATTCATGATTAAATTCATAATTCATGATTCATGATTCAATTCATGATTCATGATTCATAATTCATGATTCATGACTCAATTCATGATTCATGATTCAATTCATGATTCGATTCATGATTCAATTAATGATTTATGATTCGATTTATGATTCATGATTCAATTCATGATTCACGATTCATAATTCATGATTTATGATTCAATTCATGATTCATGATTCATGATTCAATTCATGATTCATGATTCAATTCATGATTCGATTCATGATTCAATTAATGATTCATGATTCGATTTATGATTCATGATTCAATTCATGATTCAATTCATGATTCATGATTCAATTCATGATTCAATTCATGATTCATGATTCGATTCATGATTCATGATTCATGATTGAATTCATGATTCATTATTCATGATTCAATTCATGATTCATGATTCATGATTCAATTCATGATTCATGATTCAATTTATGATTCATGATTCATGATTTAATTCATGATTCAAATCATGATTCATGATTTAATTCATGATTCATAATTCATGATTCATGATTCAATTCATGATTCATAATTCATGATTCATGATTCAATTCATGATTCATGATTCATGATTCATGATTCAATTCATGATTCGATTCATGATTCAATTAATGATTCATGATTTGATTTATGATTCATGATTCATGATTCAATTCATGATTCATGATTCAATTCATGATACGATTCATGATTCAATTCATGAATTATGATTCGATTTATGATTCATGATTCATGATTCAATTCATGATTCATGATTCAATTCATGATTCATGATTCAATTCATAATTCATGATTCATGATTCAATTCATGATTCATGATTCATAATTTATGATTCATGATTCGATTCATGATTCATGATTCAATTCATGATTCGATTCATGATTCAATTAATGATTCATGATTCGATTTATGATTCATGATTCATGATTCATTCATAATTCATGATTCAATTCATGATACGATTCATAATTCAATTCATGATTCATGATTCGATTTATGATTCATGATTCATGATTCAAATCATGATTCATGAATGATTCATGATTGAATTCATGATTCATTATTCATGATTCATGATTCATGATTCAATTCATGATTCAATTCATGATTCATGATTCAATTTATGATTCATTTTTCATGATTTAATTCATGATTCAATTCATGATTCATGATTCAATTCATTATTCATAATTCATGAATTGAATTCATGATTCGATTCATGATTCAATTAATGATTCATGATTCGATTCATGATTCATGATTCGATTTATGATTCATGATTCATGATTCAATTCATGATTCAATTAATGATTCATGATTAAATTTATGATTCATGATTCATGATTCAATTCATGATTCGATTCATGATTCAATTCATGATTCATGATTCGATTTATGATTCATGATTCAATTCATGATTCATGATTCAATTCATGTTCTTGATTCCATTCAGTATTCATGATTCATGATTCATAATTCATAATTCATGATTCATGATTCGATTCATGATTCATGATTCAATTCATGATTCAATTCATAATTCATGATTCATGATTCAATTCATGATTCATGATTCATAATTCATGATTCATGACTCAATTCATGATTCATGATTCAATTCATGATTCGATTCATGATTCAATTAATGATTTATGATTCGATTTATGATTCATGATTCAATTCATGATTCACGATTCATAATTCATGATTTATGATTCAATTCATGATTCATGATTCATGATTCAATTCATGATTCATGACTCAATTCATGATTCGATTCATGATTCAATTAATGATTCATGATTCGATTTATGATTCATGATTCAATTCATGATTCAATTCATGATTCATGATTCAATTCATGATTCAATTCATGATTCATGATTCGATTCATGATTCATGATTCATGATTGAATTCATTATTCATTATTCATGATTCAATTCATGATTCATGATTCATGATTCAATTCATGATTCATGATTCAATTTATGATTCATGATTCATGATTTAATTCATGATTCAAATCATGATTCATGATTTAATTCATGATTCATAATTCATGATTCATGATTCAATTCATGATTCATAATTCATGATTCATGATTCAATTCATGATTCATGATTCATGATTCATGATTCAATTCATGATTCGATTCATGATTCAATTAATGATTCATGATTTGATTTATGATTCATGATTCATGATTCAATTCATGATTCATGATTCAATTCATGATACGATTCATGATTCAATTCATGAATTATGATTCGATTTATGATTCATGATTCATGATTCAATTCATGATTCATGATTCAATTCATGATTCATGATTCGATTTATGATTCATGAATCATGATTCAATTCATGATTCATGATTCAATTTATGATTCATGATTCATGATTCAATTCATGATTCTTGATTCAATTCATGATTCGATTCAAGATTCAATTCATGATTCATGATTCGATTTATGATTCATGATTCATAATTCAATTCATGATTCATGATTCAATTCATGATTCATAATTCCATTCAGTATTCATGATTCATGATTCAATTCATGATCCATGATTCATAATTCATGATTCAGAATTCATGATTCGATTCATGATTCATGATTCAATTCATGATTCAATTCATAATTCATGATTCATGATTCATAATTCATGATTCATGATTCAATTCATGATTCATGATTCAATTCATGATTCGATTCATGATTCAATTAATGATTCATGATTCAATTTATGATTCATGATTCATGATTCAATTTATGATTCATGATTCGATTTATGATTCATGATTCATGATTCAATTCATGATTCATGATTCAATTCATGATTCGATTCATGATTCAATTCATGATTCATTTCATGATTCAATTCATGATTCATGATTCATAATTCATGATTCATGATTCATAATACAATTCATGATTCATGATTCGATTTATGATTCATGATTCATGATTAAATTCATGATTCATGACTCAATTCATGATTCGATTCATGTTTCAATTCATGATTCATGATTCATAATTCATGATTCATGATTCATGATTCAATTCATGATTCATGATTCATGATTCAATTCATGATTCAATTCATAATTCAAGATCCATGATTCAATTCATGATTCATGATTCATAATTCATGATTCATGATTCAATTCATGATTCATGATTCAATTCATGATTCGATTCATGATTCAATTAATGATTCATGTTTCATGATTCAATTCATGATTCAATTCATGATTCATGATTCAATTTATGATTCATGATTCAATTTATGATTCATGATTCAAGATTCATAAATTCATGTTTCATGATTCATGATTCGATTCATGATTCAATTCATGATTCATGATTCATGATTCAATTCATGATTCATAATTCATGATTCATGATTCAATTCATGATTCATGATTCATGATTCATGATTCAATTCACGATTCATGATTCAAATCATGATTCATGATTCAATTCATGATTCGATTCCTGATTCAATACATGACTCATGATTCGATTTATGATTCATGATTTAATTCATAATTCATGATTCATGATTTGATTTATGATTCATGATTCAATTCATGATTCAATTCATGATTCATGATTCCATACAGTATTCATGATTCGATTCATGATTCTTTAATCATGATTCATGATTCGATTCATGATTCATGATTCAATTCATGATTCATGATTCATGATTCAATCCACGATTCATGATTCAATTCATGAATTATGATTCAATTCATGATTTATGATTCAAATTTTGATTCGATTCATGATTCAATTCATGATTCGATTCATAATTCATGATTCAATTCATGATTAGATTCATGATTCAATTCATGATTTGATTCATGATTCATGATTCATAATTTAATTCATGATTCATGATTCATGATTCATGATTCATGATTCTTGATTAAGTTCATGATTTATAATTCGATTCATGATTCATGATTCAATTCATGATTCATGATTCATGATTCAATTCATGATTCATGATTCATGATTTAATTCATGATTCGATTCATGATTCATGATTTAATTTATGATTCATGATTCATGATTCATGATTCATGATTCAATTCATGTTTTAATTCATGATTCATAAATCATGATTCATAAATCATGATTCATAAATCATGATTCATATTTCAATTCATTATTCATGAATAATGATTCAATTTTTCAATTCAATTCATGAATAATGACTCAATTCATGATTCGATTCCTGATTCAATTCATGAATCATGATTCGATTTATGATTCATGATTCATGATTCAATTCATAATTCATGATTCATGATGGTTTAATTCATGATTCATGGTTCAATTCATGATTCAATTCATGATTAAATTCATGATTCAATTTATGATTCAATTCATGATTCATGATTCAATTCAGTATTCATGATTCATGATTCAATTCATCATTCATGATTCATAATTCATGATTCATGATTCATGATTCGAATTATGATTCATGTTTCATGATTTAATTCATAATTCATGATTCATGATTCAATTCATGATTCAAGATTCAATTCATGATACGATTCATGATTCATGATTCGATTTATGATTTATGATTCATGATTCAATTCATGATTCAATTCATGATTCATGATTCAATTCATGATTCATGATTCCATTATTCAATTCATGATTCATGATTCGATTTATGATTCATGATTCATGATTCAATTCATGATTCGATTCATGATTCAATTCATGATTCATGATTCGATTTATGATTCATGATTCATGATTCAATTCATGATTCATGATTCAATTCATGATTCATGATTCCATTCAGTATTCATGATTCATGATTCAATTCATGATTCATGATTCATAATTTATGATTCATGATTCATGATTCAATTCATGATTCATGATTCATGATTCAATTTATGATTCAATTCATGATTCATAATTCATGATTCATGATTCAATTCATGATTCATAATTCATGATTCATGATTCAATTCATGATTCATAATTCATGATTCATGATTCAATTCATGATTCATGATTCATGATTCAATTCATGATTCGATTCATGATTCAATTAATGATTCATGATTCGATTTATGATTCATGATTCATGATTCAATTCATGATTCATGATTCAATTCATGATACGATTCATGATTCAATTCATGAATTATGATTCGATTTATGATTCATGATTCAATTCATGATTCATGATTCAATTCATGATTCATGATTCAATTCATGATTCATGATTCGATTTATGATTCATGAATCATGATTCAATTCATGATTCATGATTCAATTCATGATTCAATTCATGATTCAATTAATGATTCATAATTCAATTCATGATTCATGATTCAATTCATGATTCATAATTCCATTCAGTATTCATGATTCATGATTCAATTCATGATCCATGATTCATAATTCATGATTCAGAATTCATGATTCGATTCATGATTCATGATTCAATTCATGATTCAATTCATAATTCATGATTCTTGATTCAATTCATGATTCATGATTCAATTCATGATTCGATTCATGATTCAATTAATGATTCATGATTCGATTTATGATTCATGATTCATGATTCAATTTATAATTCATGATTCGATTTATGATTCATGATTCATGATTCAATTCATGATTCATGATTCAATTCAAAATTCGATTCATGATTCAATTCATGATATATTTCATGATTCAATTCATGATTCATGATTCATAATTCATGATTCATGATTCATAATACAATTCATGATTCATGATTCGATTTATGATTCATGATTCATGATTAAAATTCATGATTCATGACTCAATTCATGATTCGATTCATGTTTCAATTCATGATTCATGATTCATAATTCATGATTCATGATTCATGATTCAATTCATGATTCATGATTCAATTCATAATTCATGAATAATGATTCAATTTTTCAATTCAATTCATAAATAATGATTCAATTCATGATTCGATTCCTGATTCAATTTATTAATCATGATTTGATTTATGATTCATGATTCATTATTCAATTCATAATTCATGATTCATGATTCAATTCATGATTCATGATTCAATTCATGATTCAATTCATGATTCAATTTATGATTCAATTCATGATTCATGATTCCATTCAGTATTCATGATTCATGATTCAATTCATGATTCATGATTCATAATTCATGATTCATGATTCATGATTCAATTCATGATTCAATTTATGATTCAATTCATGATTCATGATTCCATTCAGTATTCATGATTCATGATTCAATTCATGATTCATGATTCATAATTCATGATTCATGATTCATGATTCATGATTCATGATTCGATTCATGATTCATGATTCATGATTCAGTTCATAGTTCATGATTCATGATTCAATTCATGATTCATGATTCATAATTCATGATTCATGATTCAATTCATGATTCATGATTCAATTCATGATTCGATTCATGATTTAATTAATGATTCATGTTTCATGATTCAATTCATGTTTCAATTCATGATTCATGATTCAATTTATGATTCATGATTCAATTTATGATTCATGATTGAAGATTCATTAATTCATGATTCATGATTCATGATTCGAATTATGATTCAATTCATGATTCATGATTCATGATTCAATTCATGATTCATAATTCATGATTCATGATTCAATTCATGATTCATGATTCATGATTCGATTCATGATTCAATTCATGATTCATGATTCATGATTCAATTCATGATTCATAATTCATGATTCATGATTCAATTCATGATTCATGATTCATGATTCATGATTCAGTTCACGATTCATGATTCAAATCTTGATTCATGATTCAATTCATGATTCGATTCCTGATTCAATACATGACTCATGATTCGATTTATGATTCATGATTTAATTCATAATTCATGATTCATGATTTGATTTATGATTCATGATTCAATTCATGATTCAATTCATGATTCATGATTCCATACAGTATTCATGATTCGATTCATGATTCTTAAATCATGATTCATGATTCGATTCATGATTCATGATTCAATTCATGATTCATGATTCATGATTCAATCCACGATTCATGATTCAATTCATGAATTATGATTCAATTCATGATTCATGATTCAAATTTTGATTTGATTCATGATTCAATTATTGATTCGATTCATAATTCAAGATTCAATTCATGATTAGATTCATGATTCAATTCATGATTTGATTCATGATTCATGATTTGATTCATGATTCATGATTCATAATTTAATTCATGATTCATGATTCATGATTCAATTCATGATTCATGATTCATGATTTAATTCATGATTCAATTCATGATTCATGATTCAATTCATGATTCATGATTCATGATTCAATTTATGATTCATAATTCATGATTCATAATTCATGATTCATGATTCATGATTCAATTCATGTTTTAATTCATGATTCATAAATCATGATTCATAAATCATGATTCATATTTCAATTCATTATTCATGAATAATGATTCAATTCATGATTCGATTCCTGATTCAATTCATGAATCATGATTCGATTTATGATTCATGATTCATGATTCAATTCATAATTCATGATTCATGATGGTTTAATTCATGATTCATGGTTCAATTCATGATTCAATTCATGATTAAATTCATGATTCAATTTATGATTCAATTCATGATTCAGGATTCCATTCAGTATTCATGATTCATGATTCAATTCATCATTCATGATTCATAATTCATGATTCATGATTCATGATTCGATTCATGATTCATGTTTCATGATTTAATTCATAATTCATGATTCATGATTCAATTCATGATTCATGATTCAATTCATGATTCATGATTCAATTCATGGATCATGATTCGATTTATGATTCATGATTCATGATTCAATTCATGATTCATGATTCAATTCATGATTCGATTCATGATTCAATTCATGATTCGATTCATGATTCAATTCATGATTCATGATTCGATTTATGATTCATGATTCATGATTCAATTCATGATTCATGATTCAATTCATGATTCATGATTCCATTCAGTATTCATGATTCATAATTCAATTCATGATTCATGATTCATAATTTATGATTCATGATTCATGATTCGATTCATGATTCATGATTCATGATTCAATTTATGATTCAATTCATGATTCATAATTCATGATTCATGATTCATGATTCAATTCATGAATTATAATTCATGATTCATGATTCAATTCATGATTCATAATTCATGATTCATGATTCAATTCATGATTCATAAATCATGATTCATAAATCATGATTCATAAATCATGATTCATAATTCAATTCATTATTCATGAATAATGATTCAATTTTTCAATTCAATTCATGAATAATGATTCAATTCATGATTTGATTCCTGATTCAATTTATGATTCATGATTCGATTTATGATTCATGATTCATGATTCAATTCATGATTCGATTCATGATTCAATTCATGATTCATGATTCGATTTATGATTCATGATTCATGATTCAATTCATGATTCATGATTCAATTCATGATTCATGATTCAATTCATGATTCATGATTCCATTCAGTATTCATGATTCATGATTCAATTCATGATTCATGATTCATAATTTATGATTCATGATTCATGATTCAATTCATGATTCATGATTCATGATTCAATTTATGATTCAATTCATGATTCATAATTCATGATTCATGATTCATGATTCAATTCATGATTCATAATTCATGATTCATGATTTAATTCATGATTCATAAATCATGATTCATAATTCAATTCATTATTCATGAATAATGATTCAATTTTTCAATTCAATTCATGAATAATGATTCAATTCATGATTCGATTCCTGATTCAATTTATTAATCATGATTTGATTTATGATTCATGATTCATTATTCAATTCATAATTCATGATTCATGATTCAATTCATGATTCATGATTCAATTCATGATTCAATTCATGATTCAATTTATGATTCAATTCATGATTCATGATTCCATTCAGTATTCATGATTCATGATTCAATTCATGATTCATGATTCATAATTCATGATTCATGATTCGATTCATGATTCATGATTCAATTCATGATTCGATTCATGATTCAATTAATGATTCATGATTCGATTTATGATTCATGATTCAATTCATGATACGATTCATGATTCAATTCATGATTCATGATTAGATTTATGATTCATGATTTATGATTCAATTCATGATTCATGATTCAATTCATGATTCATGATTCGATTTATGATTCATGATTCATGATTCAATTCATGATTCATGATTCAATTCATGATTCGATTCATGATTCAATTAATGATTCATGATTAGATTTATGATTCATGATTCATGATTCAATTCATGATTCATGATTCAATTCATGATTCGATTCATGATTCGATTCATGATTCAATTCATGATTCATGATTCGATTTATGATTCATGATTCAATTCATGATTCATGATTCATGATTCATGATTCAATTCATGATTCATGATTCAATTCATGATTCTTGATTCCATTCAGTATTCATGATTCATGATTCAATTCATGATTCATGATTCATGATTCGATTCATGATTCGATTCATGATTCGTGATTCAATTCATGATTCAATTCATAATTTATGATTCATGATTCAATTAATAATTCAGCATTCATAATTCATGATTCATGACTCAATTCATGATTCATGATAAAATTCATGATTCGATTCATGATTCAATTAATGATTCATGATTCGATTTATGATTCATGATTCATGATTCAATTCATGATTCACGATTCATAATTCATGATTCATGATTCAATTCATGATTCATGATTCATGATTCAATTCATGATTCATGATTCGATTTATGATTCATGATTCAATTCATGATTCATGATTCAATTAATGATTCATGATTCGATTTATGATTCATGATTCAATTCATGATTCATGATTCAATTCATGATTCGATTCATGATTCAATTAATGATTCATGATTCGATTTATGATTCATGATTCATGATTCAATTCATGATTCATGATTCAATTCATGATTCAATTCATGATTCATGTTCAATTCATGATACAATTCATAATTCATGATTCGATTCATGATTCATGATTCATGATTGAATATATGATTCATTATTCATGATTCAATTCATGATTCATGATTCATGATTCAATTCATGATTCAATTCATGATTCATGATTCAATTTATAATTCATGATTCAATTCATGATTCATTATTCATGAATCATGATTTAATTCATGATTCATGAATCAATTCATGATTCATGATTCATGATTTAATTCATGATTCGATTCATGATTCAATTAATGATTCAATATTCGATTTATGATTCATGATTCATGATTCAATTCATGATTCATGATTCAATTCATGATACGATTCATGATTCAATTCATGAATTATGATTCGATTTATGATTCATGATTCATGATTCAATTCATGATTCATGATTCAATTCATGATTCATGATTCAATTCATGATTCATGATTCGATTTATGATTCATGATTCATGATTCAATTCATGATTCATGATTCAATTCATGATTCAATTCATGATTCATTTAATGATTCATGATTCAATTTATGATTCATGATTCCATTCAGTATTCATGATTCATGATTCAATTCATGATTTATGATTCATAATTCTTGATTCATAATTCATGATTCGATTCATGATTCATGATTCATGATTCAATTCAAGATTCAATTCATAATTCATGATTCATGATTCAATTCATGATTCATGATTCATAATTCATGATTCATGATTCAATACATGATTCATGATTCAATTCATGATTCGATTCATGATTCAATTAATAATTCATGATTCGATTTATGATTTCTGATTCATCATTCAATTCCTGATTCATGATTCGATTTATGATTCATGATTCATGATTCAATTCATGATTCATGATTCAATTCATGATTCAATTCATGATTCAATTCATGATTCATGATTCATAATTCATGATTCATGATTCAATTCATGATTTAATTCATGATTCATGATTCATGATTCATTATTCATGATTCTTGATTAAATTCATGATTTATAATTCGATTCATGATTCATGATTCAATTCATGATTCATGATTCATGATTCAATTCATGATTCATGATTTAATTTATGATTCATGATTCATGATTCATGATTCAATTCATGATTCATGATTCATGATTCAATTTATGATTCATAATTCATGATTCATGATTCATGATTCAATTCATGATTTAATTCATGATTCATAAATCATGATTCATAAATCATGATTCATAAATCATGATTCATATTTCAATTCATTATTCATGAACAATGATTCAATTTTTCAATTCAATTCATGCATAATGACTCAATTCATGATTCGATTCCTGATTCAATTCATGAATCATGATTCGATTTATGATTCATGATTCATGATTCAATTCATAATTCATGATTCATGATGGTTTAATTCATGATTCATGGTTCAATTCATGATTAAATTCATGATTAAATTCATGATTCAATTTATGATTCAATTCATGATTCATGATTTAATTCAGTATTCATGATTCATGATTCAATTCATCATTCATGATTGATAATTCATGATTCATGATTCATGATTCGATTCATGATTCATGTTTCATGATTTAATTCATAATTCATGATTCATGATTCAATTAATGATTCATGATTCATAATTCATGATTCATGATTCGATTTATGATTCATGATTCATGATTCAATTCATGATTCATGATTCAATTCATGATACGATTCATGATTCATGATTCGATTTATGATTCATGATTCATGATTCATGATTCAATTCATGATTCAATTCATGATTCATGATTCAATTCATGATTCATGATTCCATTATTCAATTCATGATTCATGATTCGATTTATGATTCATGATTCATGATTCAATTCATGATTCGATTCATGATTCAATTCATGATTCATGATTCGATTTATGATTCATGATTCATGATTCAATTCATGATTCATGATTCAATTCATTATTCATGATTCCATTCAGTATTCATGATTCATGATTCATGATTCATAATTTATGATTCATGATTCATGATTCAATTCATGATTCATGATTCATGATTCAATTTATGATTCAATTCATGATTCATAATTCATGATTCATGATTCATGATTCAATTCATGATTCATAATTCATGATTCATGATTCAATTCATGATTCATAAATCATGATTCATAAATCATGATTCATAATTCAATTCATTATTCATGAATAATGATTCAATTTTTCAATTCAATTCATAAATAATGATTCAATTCATGATTCGATTCCTGATTCAATTTATTAATCATGATTTGATTTATGATTCATGATTCATTATTCAATTCATAATTCATGATTCATGATTCAATTCATGATTCATGATTCAATTCATGATTCAATTCATGATTCAATTTATGATTCAATTCATGATTCATGATTCCATTCAGTATTCATGATTCATGATTCAATTCATGATTCATGATTCATAATTCATGATTCATGATTCATGATTCAATTCATGATTCAATTTATGATTCAATTCATGATTCATGATTCCATTCAGTATTCATGATTCGATTCATGATTCATGATTCATGATTCATAATTCATGATTCATGATTCATGATTCATGATTCATGATTCGATTCATGATTCATGATTCATGATTCAGTTCATAGTTCATGATTCATGATTCAATTCATGATTCATGATTCATAATTCATGATTCATGATTCGATTCATGATTCATGATTCAATTCATGATTCGATTCATGATTCAATTAATGATTCATGATTCGATTTATGATTCATGATTTAATTCATGATACGATTCATGATTCAATTCATGATTCATGATTCGATTTATGATTCATGATTTATGATTCAATTCATGATTCATGATTCAATTCATGATTCATGATTCGATTTATGATTCATGATTCATGATTCAATTCATGATTCGATTCATGATTCAATTAATGATTCATGATTAGATTTATGATTCATGATTCATGATTCAATTCATGATTCATGATTCAATTCATGATTCGATTCATGATTCGATTCATGATTCAATTCATGATTCATGATTCGATTTATGATTCATGATTCAATTCATGATTCATGATTCAATTCATGATTCTTGATTCCATTCAGTATTCATGATTCATGATTCAATTCATGATTCATGATTCATGATTCGATTCATGATTCGATTCATGATTCATGATTCAATTCATGATTCAATTCATAATTTATGATTCATGATTCAATTAATAATTCAGCATTCATAATTCATGATTCATGACTCAATTCATGATTCATGATAGAATTCATGATTCGATTCATGATTCAATTAATGATTCATGATTCGATTTATGATTCATGATTTATGATTCAATTCATGATTCACGATTCATAATTCATGATTCATGATTCAATTCATGATTCAT
This sequence comes from Mixophyes fleayi, assembly GCF_038048845.1. Lineage (NCBI taxonomy): Eukaryota > Metazoa > Chordata > Amphibia > Anura > Limnodynastidae > Mixophyes > Mixophyes fleayi. Next base: position 23,435 of record NW_027448127.1, on the reverse strand, counting down.
GATTCATGATTCAATTAATGATTCATGATTCGATTTATGATTCATGATTCAATTCATGATTCATGATTCAATTAATGATTCATGATTCGATTTATGATTCATGATTCAATTCATGATTCATGATTCAATTCATGATTCGATTCATGATTCAATTAATGATTCATGATTCGATTTATGATTCATGATTCATGATTCAATTCATGATTCATGATTCAATTCATGATTAAATTCATGATTCATGATTAAATTTATAATTCATGATTCATGATTTAATTCATGATTCAATTCATGATTCATGATTCAATTCATGATTCATTATTCATGAATCATGATTTAATTCATGATTCATAATTCATGATTCATGAATCAATTCATGATTCATGATTCATGATTTAATTCATGATTCGATTCATGATTCAATTAATGATTCAATATTCGATTTATGATTCATGATTCATGATTCAATTCCTGATTCATGATTCAATTCATGATACGATTCATGATTCAATTCATGAATTATGATTCGATTTATGATTCATGATTCATGATTGAATTCATGATTCATGATTCAATTCATGATTCATGATTCGATTTATGATTCATGATTCATGATTCAATTCATGATTCATGATTCAATTCATGATTCAATTCATGATTCATTTAATGATTCATGATTCAATTTATGATTCATGATTCCATTCAGTATTCATGATTCATGATTCAATTCATGATTTATGATTCATAATTCTTGATTCATAATTCATGATTCGATTCATGATTCATGATTCATGATTCAATTCAAGATTCAATTCATAATTCATGATTCATGATTCACTTCATGATTCATGATTCATAATTCATGATTCATGATTCAATACATGATTCATGATTCAATTCATGATTCGATTCATGATTCAATTAATAATTCATGATTCGATTTATGATTTCTGATTCATCATTCAATTCCTGATTCATGATTCGATTTATGATTCATGATTCATGATTCAATTCATGATTCATGATTCAATTCATGATTCAATTCATGATTCAATTCATGATTCATGATTCATAATTCATGATTCATGATTCAATTCATGATTCATGATTCAATTCATGATTCATGATTCATGATTCAATTCATGATTCAATTCATAATTCATGATTCATGATTCAATTAATGATTTATGATTCGATTTATGATTCATGATTCATGATTCAATTCATGATTCATGATTCAATTCATGATTCAATTCATGATTCATGATTCATAATTCATGATTCAATTCATAATTCATGATTCATGATTCAATTAATGATTCATGATTCATGATTCAATTCATGATTCAATTCATAATTCATGATTCATGATTCAATTAATGATTTATGATTCGATTTATGATTCATGATTCATGATTCAATTCATGATTCATGATTCAATTCATGATTCAATTCATGATTCATGATTCATAATTCATGATTCAATTCATAATTCATGATTCATGATTCAATTCATGATTCAATTCATAATTCATGATTCATGATTCAATTTATGATTCATAATTCATGATTCATGATTCAATTCATGATTCATGATTCAATTCATGATTCGATTCATGATTCAATTAATGATTCATGATTCGATTTATGATTCATGATTCATGATTGAATTCATGATTCATTATTCATGATTCAATTCATGATTCAATTTATGATTCATGATTCAATTCATGATTCAATTTATGATTCATGATTCAATTTATGATTCATGATTCAATTTATGATTCATGATTCATGATTAAATTAATGATTCAATTCATGATTCATGATTCATGATTCATAATTCATGATTCATGATTCAATTCATGATTCATAATTCATGATTCATGATTCAATTCATGATTCATGATTCATGATTCAATTCACAATTCATGATTCAATTCATGATTCGATTCCTGATTCAATTCATGACTCATGATTCCATATATGATTCATGATTCATGATTCAATTAATAATTCATGATTCATGATTCAATTCATGATTCATGATTTAATTCATGATTTAATTTATGATTCAATTCATGATTCATGATTCGATTTATGATTCATGATTCAATTCATGATTCAATTCATGATTCATGATTCCATTAAATATTCAACATTCGATTCATGATTCTTAAATCATGATTCATGATTCGATTCATGAATCATGATTCATGATTCAATTCATGATTCATAATTTATGATTCAATCCATGATTCATGATTCAATTCATGATTCATGATTCAATTCATGATTCATAATTCAATTCATGATTCGATTCATGATTCAATTAGCAATTCATGATTAGATTTATGATTCATGATTCATGATTCAATTCATGATTCATGATTCAATTCATGATTCGATTCATGATTCAATGCATGATTCATGATTCGATTTATGATTCATGATTCAATTCATGATTCATGATTCAATTCATGATTCTTGATTCCATTCAGTATTCATGATTCATGATTCAATTCATGATTTATGATTCATAATTAATGATTCATGATTCATGATTCGATTCATGATTCATAATTCAATTCATGATTCAATTCATAATTCATGATTCATGATTCAAATTATGATTCATGATTCATAATTCATGATTCATGACTCAATTCATGATTCATGATTCAATTCATGATTCGATTCATGATTCAATTAATGATTCATGATTCGATTTATGATTTATGATTCATGATTCAACTCATGATTCACGATTCATAATTCATGATTCATGATTCAATTCATGATTCATGATTCATGATTCAATTAATGATTCATGATTCGATTTATGATTCATGATTCAATTCATGATTCATGATTCGATTCATGATTCGATTCATGATTCAATTAATGATTCATGATTCGATTTATGATTCATGATACATGATTCAATTCATGATTCATGATTCAATTCATGATTCAATTCATGATTCATGATTCAATTCATGATTCAATTCATAATTCATGATTCGATTCATGATTCATGATTCATGATTGAATTCATGATTCATTATTCATGATTCAATTCATGATTCATGATTCTTGATTCAATTCATGATTCAATTTATGATTCATGATTCAATTTATGATTCATGATTCATTATTTAATTCATGATTCAATTCATGATTCATGTTTCAATTCATGATTCATAATTCATGATTCATGATTCAATTCATGATTCATAATTCATGATTCATGATTCAATTCATGATTCATGATTCATGATTCATGATTCAATTCATGATTCGATTCATGATTCAATTAATGATTCATGTTTCGATTTATGATTCATGATTCATGATTCAATTCATGATTCGTGATTCAATTCATGATACGATTCATGATTCAATTCATGAATTATGATTCGATTTATGATTCATGATTCATGATTCAATTCATGATTCATGATTCAATTCATAATTCATGATTCAATTCATGATTCATGATTCATGATTCAATTCATGATTCAATTCATGATTCATGATTTAATTTATGATTCATGATTCATGATTTAATTCATGATTCAATTCATGATTCATGATTCAATTCATGATTCATAATTCATGATTCATGATTCAATTCATGATTCATAATTCATGATTCATGATTCAATTCATGATTCATGATTCATGATTCATGATTCAATTCATGATTCGATTCATGATTCAATTAATGATTCATGATTCGATTTATGATTCATGATTCAATTCATGATTCATGAATCAATTCATGATTCGATTCAAGATTCAATTCAGGATTCATGATTCGATTTATGATTCATGATTCATAATTCAATTCATGATTCATGATTCAATTCATGATTCATGATTCCATTCAGCATTCATGACTTATGATTCAATTCATGATTCATGATTCATAATTCATGATTTATAATTCATGATTCGATTCATGATTCATGATTCATGATTCAATTCATGATTCAATTCATAATTCATGATTCATGATTCAATTCATGATTCATGATTCAATTCATGATTCATGATTCAATTCATGATTCGATTCATGATTCATCATTCATCATTCAATTCATGATTCATGATTCGATTTATGATTCATGATTCCATTAAATATTCAAGATTCGATTCATGATTCTTAAATCATGATTCATGATTCGATTCATGATTCTTAAATCATGATTCATGATTCGATTCATGAATCATGATTCATGATTCAATTCATGATTCATGATTCAATTTATGATTCATGATTCATGATTTAATTCATGATTCAATTCATGATTCATGATTCAATTCATGATTCATAATTCATGATTCATGATTCAATTCATGATTCATAATTCATGATTCATGATTCAATTCATGATTCATGATTCATGATTCATGATTCAATTCATGATTCGATTCATGATTCAATTAATGATTCATTATTCGATTTATGATTCATGATTCATGATTCAATTCATGATTCATGATTCAATTCATGATACGATTCATGATTCAATTCATGAATTATGATTCGATTTATGATTCATGATTCATGATTCAATTCATGATTCATGATTCATGATTCAATTCATGATTCATGATTCAATTCATGATTCATGATTCAATTCATGATTCATGATTCATGATTCATCATTCATCATTCAATTCATGATTCATGATTCAATTCATGATTCATGATTCATAATTCATGATTTATAATTCATGATTCGATTCATGATTCATGATTCATGATTCAATTCATGATTCAATTCATAATTCATGATTCATGATTCAATTCATGATTCATGATTCAATTCATGATTCATGATTCAATTCATGATTCGATTCATGATTCATCATTCATCATTCAATTCATGATTCATGATTCGATTTATGATTCATGATTCCATTAAATATTCAAGATTCAATTCATGATTCTTAAATCATGATTCATGATTCGATTCATGATTCTTAAATCATGATTCATGATTCGATTCATGAATCATGATTCATGATTCAATTCATGATTCATGATTCAATTTATGATTCATGATTCATGATTTAATTCATGATTCAATTCATGATTCATGATTCAATTCATGATTCATAATTCATGATTCATGATTCAATTCATGATTCATAATTCATGATTCATGATTCAATTCATGATTCATGATTCATGATTCATGATTCAATTCATGATTCGATTCATGATTCAATTAATGATTCATTATTCGATTTATGATTCATGATTCATGATTCAATTCATGATTCATGATTCAATTCATGATACGATTCATGATTCAATTCATGAATTATGATTCGATTTATGATTCATGATTCATGATTCAATTCATGATTCATGATTCATGATTCAATTCATGATTCATGATTCAATTCATGATTCATGATTCAATTCATGATTCATGATTCATGATTCAATTCATGATTCAATTCATGATTCATGATTCAATTTATGATTCATGATTCATGATTTTATTCATGATTCATAATTCATGATTCATGATTCAATTCATGATTCATAATTCATGATTCATGATTCAATTCATGATTCATGATTCATGATTCAATTCATGATTCGATTCATGATTCAATTAATGATTCATGATTCGATTTATGATTCATGATTCATGATTCAATTCATGATTCATGATTCAATTCATGATTCGATTCAAGATTCAATTCATGATTCATGATTCGATTTATGATTCATGATTTATAATTCAATTCATGATTCGATTTATGATTCATGATTCCATTCAGTATTCATGATTCATGATTCAATTCATGATTCATGATTCATAATTCATGATTCAATTCATGATTCATGATTCATAATTCATGATTCATGATTCAATTCATGATTCATGATTCAATTCATGATTCATGATTCAATTCATGATTCGATTCATGATTCATGATTCATCATTCAATTCATGATTCATGATTCGATTTATGATTCATGATTCAATTCATGATTCATTTCATGATTCGATTCATGATTCAATTCATGATTCATGATTCCATTAAATATTCAAGATTCGATTCATGATTCTTAAATCATGATTCATGATTCGATTCATGATTCTTAAATCATGATTCATGATTCGATTCATGAATCATGATTCATGATTCAATCCATGATTCATGATTCATGATTCAATCCATGATTCATGATTCAATTCATGATTCATGATTTAATTCATGAATCATGATTCAATTCATGATTCGTTTCGTGATTCAATTCATGATTCGATTCATGATTCATGATTCAATTCATGAATCATGATTCAATTCATGATTCGATTCATGATTCAATTCATGATTCGATTCATGATTCATGATTCAATTCATGATTCATCATTCAATTTATGATTTATGATTCATGATTCAATTCATGATTCATGATTCATGATTCAATTCATAATTCATGATTCATGATTCAATTTATGATTCATGATTCAATTCATGATTAGATTCATGATTCAATTCATGATTTGATTCATGATTCATGATTTGATTCATGATTCATGATTCGATTCATGATTTATGATACATGATTCGATTCATGATTTATGATACATGATTCAATTCATGATTCAATTCATAATTCATGATTCATGATTCAATTCATGATTCATGATTCATAATTCATGATTCATGATTCAATTCATGATTCATGATTCAATTCATGATTCAATTCATGATTCAATTCATGATTCATGATTCGATTTATGATTCATGATTCATGATTCAATTCATGATTCATGATTAAATTCATGATTCGATTCATGATTCAATTAATGATTCATGATTCGATTTATGATTCATGATTCGATTTATGATTCATGATTCATGATTCAATTCATGATTCATGATTAAATTCATGATTCGATTCATGATTCATGATTCGATTCATGATTCATGATTCATGATTCAATTCATGATTCATGATTCAATTCATGATTCAATTCATGATTCATGATTCAATTTATGATTCATGATTCATGATTCAATTCACGATTCAATTCATGATTCATGATTCAATTCATGATTCATAATTCATGATTCATGATTCAATTCATGATTCATAATTCATGATTCATGATTCAATTCATGATTCATGATTCATGATTCATGATTCAATTCATGATTCGATTCATGATTCAATTAATGATTCATTATTCGATTTATGATTCATGATTCATGATTCAATTCATGATTCATGATTCAATTCATGATACGATTCATGATTCAATTCATGAATTATGATTCGATTTATGATTCATGATTCATGATTCAATTCATGATTCATGATTCATGATTCAATTCATGATTCATGATTCAATTCATGATTCATGATTCAATTCATGATTCATGATTCATGATTCAATTCATGATTCAATTCATGATTCATGATTCAATTTATGATTCATGATTCATGATTTTATTCATGATTCATAATTCATGATTCATGATTCAATTCATGATTCATAATTCATGATTCATGATTCAATTCATGATTCATGATTCATGATTCAATTCATGATTCGATTCATGATTCAATTAATGATTCATGATTCGATTTATGATTCATGATTCATGATTCAATTCATGATTCATGATTCAATTCATGATTCGATTCAAGATTCAATTCATGATTCATGATTCGATTTATGATTCATGATTTATAATTCAATTCATGATTCGATTTATGATTCATGATTCCATTCAGTATTCATGATTCATGATTCAATTCATGATTCATGATTCATAATTCATGATTCAATTCATGATTCATGATTCATAATTCATGATTCATGATTCAATTCATGATTCATGATTCAATTCATGATTCATGATTCAATTCATGATTCGATTCATGATTCATGATTCATCATTCAATTCATGATTCATGATTCGATTTATGATTCATGATTCAATTCATGATTCATTTCATGATTCGATTCATGATTCAATTCATGATTCATGATTCCATTAAATATTCAAGATTCGATTCATGATTCTTAAATCATGATTCATGATTCGATTCATGATTCTTAAATCATGATTCATGATTCGATTCATGAATCATGATTCATGATTCAATCCATGATTCATGATTCATGATTCAATCCATGATTCATGATTCAATTCATGATTCATGATTTAATTCATGAATCATGATTCAATTCATGATTCGTTTCGTGATTCAATTCATGATTCGATTCATGATTCATGATTCAATTCATGAATCATGATTCAATTCATGATTCGATTCATGATTCAATTCATGATTCGATTCATGATTCATGATTCAATTCATGATTCATCATTCAATTTATGATTTATGATTCATGATTCAATTCATGATTCATGATTCATGATTCAATTCATAATTCATGATTCATGATTCAATTTATGATTCATGATTCAATTCATGATTAGATTCATGATTCAATTCATGATTTGATTCATGATTCATGATTTGATTCATGATTCATGATTCGATTCATGATTTATGATACATGATTCGATTCATGATTTATGATACATGATTCAATTCATGATTCAATTCATAATTCATGATTCATGATTCAATTCATGATTCATGATTCATAATTCATGATTCATGATTCAATTCATGATTCATGATTCAATTCATGATTCAATTCATGATTCAATTCATGATTCATGATTCGATTTATGATTCATGATTCATGATTCAATTCATGATTCATGATTAAATTCATGATTCGATTCATGATTCAATTAATGATTCATGATTCGATTTATGATTCATGATTCGATTTATGATTCATGATTCATGATTCAATTCATGATTCATGATTAAATTCATGATTCGATTCATGATTCATGATTCGATTCATGATTCATGATTCATGATTCAATTCATGATTCATGATTCAATTCATGATTCAATTCATGATTCATGATTCAATTTATGATTCATGATTCATGATTCAATTCACGATTCAATTCATGATTCATGATTAAATTCATGATTCATGATTCCATTCATGATTCATAATTCATGATTCATTATTCAATTCATGATTCATGATTCATGATTCATGATTCAATTCACGATTCATGATTCAATTCATGATTCGATTCATGATTCAATTCATGATTCAATTCATGATTTGATTCCTGATTCAATTCATGACTCATGATTCGATTTATGATTCATGATTCATGATTCAATTCATAATTCATGATTCATGATTCAATTCATGATTCATGATTCAATTCATGATTCAATTCATGATTCAATTTATGATTCAATTCATGATTCATGATTCCATTTATGATTCATGATTCAATTCATGATTCAATTCATGATTCATGATTCCATTCAATATTCATGATTCGATTCATGATTCTTAAATCATGATTCATGATTCGATTCATGATTCATGATTTAATTCATGATTCGATTCCTGATTCAATTCATGATTCATGATTCGATTTATGATTTATGATTCATGATTCAATTCATAATTCATGATTCGATTCATGATTATTGATTCATGATTCATGATTAAATTCATAATTCATGATTCAATTCATGATTCAATTTATGATTCAAATCATGATTCATGATTCAATTCATAAATCATGATTCAATTCATAAATCATGATTCATGATTCCATTCAGTATTCATGATTCATAATTCAATTCATGATTCATTATTTATAATTCATGATTCATGATTCGATTCATGATTCGATTCATGATTCATGATTCATGATTCAATTCAATATTCATGATTCATGATTCATGATTCAATTCATGATTCAATTCAGGATTCATGATTCATGATTCCATTCAGTATTCATGATTCATGATTCATGATTCAATTCATAATTCATGATTCATGATTCAATTCATGATTCATGATTCATAATTCATGATTCATGATTCAATTCATGATTCATGATTCAATTCATGATTCAATTCATGATTCAATTCATGATTCATGATTCGATTTATGATTCATGATTCATGATTCAATTCATGATTCATGATTAAATTCATGATTCGATTCATGATTCAATTAATGATTCATGATTCGATTTATGATTCATGATTCGATTTATGATTCATGATTCATGATTCAATTCATGATTCATGATTAAATTCATGATTCGATTCATGATTCATGATTCGATTCATGATTCATGATTCATGATTCAATTCATGATTCATGATTCAATTCATGATTCAATTCATGATTCATGATTCAATTTATGATTCATGATTCATGATTCAATTCACGATTCAATTCATGATTCATGATTAAATTCATGATTCATGATTCCATTCATGATTCATAATTCATGATTCATTATTCAATTCATGATTCATGATTCATGATTCAATTCACGATTCATGATTCAATTCATGATTCGATTCATGATTCAATTCATGATTCAATTCATGATTCGATTCCTGATTCAATTCATGACTCATGATTCGATTTATGATTCATTAATTCATGATTCAATTCATAATTCATGATTCATGATTCAATTCATGATTCATGATTCAATTCATGATTCAATTCATGATTCAATATATGATTCAATTCATGATTCATGATTCCATTTATGATTCATGATTCAATTCATGATTCAATTCATGATTCATGATTCCATTCAATATTCATGATTCGATTCATGATTCTTAAATCATGATTCATGATTCGATTCATGATTCATGATTTAATTCATGATTCGATTCCTGATTCAATTCATGATTCATGATTCGATTTATGATTTATGATTCATGATTCAATTCATAATTCATGATTCGATTCATGATTATTGATTCATGATTCATGATTAAATTCATAATTCATGATTCAATTCATGATTCAATTTATGATTCAAATCATGATTCATGATTCAATTCATAAATCATGATTCATGATTCCATTCAGTATTCATGATTCATAATTCAATTCATGATTCATAATTTATAATTCATGATTCATGATTCGATTCATGATTCGATTCATGATTCATGATTCATGATTCATGATTCAATTCAATATTCATGATTCATGATTCATGATTCAATTCATGATTCAATTCAGGATTCATGATTCATGATTCCATTCAGTATTCATGATTCATGATTCATGATTCAAATCAATATTCATGATTCATGATTCATGATTCCATTCATATTTCAATTCATGATTTGATTCATGATTCATGATTCGATTCATAATTCATGATTCATGATTCAATTCATGATTAATGATTCATGATTCAATTCATGATTCATGATTCATGATTTAATTCATGATTTAATTCATGATTCATGATTCTTGATTCAATTCATGATTCATGATTTGATTCATGATTCTTGATTCATGATTCATGATTCGATTCATGATTCATGATTCATGATTCAATTCATGATTCATGATTCAATTCATGATTTATGATTCATTATTCAATTCATGATTCATGATTCGATTCATGATTCTTGATTCATGATTCATGATTCAATTCATGATTCAATTCATGATTTATTATTCAATTCATGATTCAATTCATGATTCAATTCATGATTCATGATTTATGATTCAATTCATGATTCATGATTCATGATTCAATTCATGATTCAATTCATAATTCATGATTTATGATTCAATTCATGATTCATAATTCATAATTCATGATTCAAGATTCAATTCATGATTCATGATTCAATTCATGAATTAATTCATAATTCATGAGTCATGATTCAATTCATGATTCATGATTCATTTCATGATTCGATTCATGATTCAATTCATGATTCGATTTATGATTCAATTAATGATTCATGATTCGATTTATGATTCATGATTCATGATTCAATTCATGATTCAATTCATGATTCATGATTCGATTCATGATTCATGATTCATGATTCAATTCATGATTCAATTTATGATTCATGATTCAATTTATGATTCATGATTCATGATTCAATTCATGATTCAATTTATGATTCATGATTCAAGATTCATAAATTCATGATTCAATTCATGATTCATGATTCAATTCATAATTCAATTCATGATTCATGATTCATGATTCAATTCATGATTCATAATTCATGATTCATGATTCAATTCATGATTCATGATTCATGATTCATGATTCATGATTCAATTCACGATTCATGATTCAAATCATGATTCATGATTCAATTCATGATTCGATTCCTGATTCAATACATGACTCATGATTCGATTTATGATTCATGATTCATGATTCAATTCATAATTCATGATTCATGATTCATGATTCAATTCATGATTCAATTTATGATTCAATTCATGATTCATGATTTGATTTATGATTCATGATTCGATTCATGATTCTTAAATCATGATTCATGATTCGATTCATGATTCATGATTCAATTCATGATTCATGATTCATGATTCAATCCACGATTCATGATTCAATTAATGAATTATGATTCAATTCATGATTCATGATTCAAATTATGATTCGATTCATGATTCAATTCATGATTCGATTCATAATTCATGATTCAATTCATGATTTGATTCATGATTCATGATTCGATTCATGATTCATGATTCATGATTCAATTAATGATTCATGATTCAATTCATGTTTCATGATTCATGAATCAATTCATGAATTATAATTCATGATTCATGATTCTTGATTAAATTCATGATTTATAATTCGATTCATGATTCATGATTCAATTCATGATTCATGATTCATGATTCAATTCATAATTCATGAGTCATGATTCAATTCATGATTCATGATTCATTTCATGATTCGATTCATGATTCAATTCATGATTCGATTTATGATTCAATTAATGATTCATGATTCGATTTATGATTCATGATTCATGATTCAATTCATGATTCAATTCATGATTCATGATTCGATTCATGATTCATGATTCATGATTCAATTCATGATTCAATTTATGATTCATGATTCAATTTATGATTCATGATTCATGATTCAATTCATGATTCAATTTATGATTCATGATTCAAGATTCATAAATTCATGATTCAATTCATGATTCATGATTCAATTCATAATTCAATTCATGATTCATGATTCATGATTCAATTCATGATTCATAATTCATGATTCATGATTCAATTCATGATTCATGATTCATGATTCATGATTCAATTCACGATTCATGATTCAAATCATGATTCATGATTCAATTCATGATTCGATTCCTGATTCAATACATGACTCATGATTCGATTTATGATTCATGATTCATGATTCAATTCATAATTCATGATTCATGATTCAATTTATGATTCATGATTCAATTCATGATTCAATTTATGATTCAATTCATGATTCATGATTTGATTTATGATTCATGATTCGATTCATGATTCTTAAATCATGATTCATGATTCGATTCATGATTCATGATTCAATTCATGATTCATGATTCATGATTCAATCCACGATTCATGATTCAATTAATGAATTATGATTCAATTCATGATTCATGATTCAAATTATGATTCGATTCATGATTCAAATTATGATTTGATTCATAATTCATGATTCAATTCATGATTTGATTCATGATTCATGATTCATGATTCAATTCATGATTCATGATTCAATTCATGTTTCATGATTCATGAATCAATTCATGAATTATAATTCATGATTCATGATTCTTGATTAAATTCATGATTTATAATTCGATTCATGATTCATGATTCAATTCATGATTCATGATTCATGATTCAATTCATGATTCATGATTCATGATTCAATTCATGATTCATGATTCATGATTTAATTCATGATTCAATTCATGATTCATGATTTTATTTATGATTCATGATTCATGATTCAATTCATGATTCATGATTCATGATTCAATTTATGATTCATATTTCATGATTCATGATTCATGATTCAATTCATGATTCAATTCATGATTCATAAATCATTATTCATAAATCATGATTCATAAATCATGATTCATATTTCAATTCATTATTCATGAATAATTATTCCATTTTTCAATTCAATACATGAATAATGACTCAATTCATGATTCGATTCCTGATTCAATTCATGAATAATGATTTGATTTATGATTCATGATTCATGATTCAATTCATGATTCATGATTCAATTCATGATTTATGATTCATTATTCAATTCATGATTCATGATTCGATTCATGATTCTTGATTCATGATTCATGATTCAATTCATGATTCAATTCATGATTAATGATTTAATTCATGATTCAATTCATTATTCAATTCATGATTTAATTCATAATTCATGATTTATGATTCAATTCATGATTCAATTCATAATTCATGATTCATGATTCAATTCATGATTTAATTCATAATTCATGATTTATGATTCAATTTATGATTCATGATTCATAATTCATGATTCAAGATTCAATTCATGATTCATGATTCAATTCATGATTTAATTCATAATTCATAAGTCATGATTCAATTTATGATTCATGATTCATAATTCATGATTCAAGATTCAATTCATGATTCATGATTCATGATTCAATTCATGATTCAATTTATGATTCATGATTCAATTTATGATTCATGATTCATGATTCAATTCATGATTCAATTCATGATTCATGATTCAATTTATGATTCATGATTCAATTTATGATTCATGATTAAAGATTCATAAATTCATGATTCAATTCATGATTCATGATTCATGATTCAATTCATAATTCAATTTATGATTCATGATTCATGATTTAATTCATGATTCATAATTCATGATTCATGATTCAATTCATGATTCATGATTCATGATTCATGATTCATTTCACGATTCATGATTCAAATCATGATTCATGATTCAATTCATGATTCGATTCCTGATTCAATACATGATTCATGATTCAATTCATGATTCAATTCATGATTCCATACAGTATTCATGATTCGATTCATGATTCTTAAATCATGATTCATGATTCATGATTCAATTCATGATTCATGATTCATGATTAAATCCACGATTCATGATTCAATTCATGAATTATGATTCAATTCATGATTCATGATTCAAATTATGATTCGATTCATGATTCAATTCATGATTCGATTCATAAATCATGATTCAGTTCATGATTTGATTCATGATTCATGATTCGATTCATGATTCATGATTCAATTCATGATTAATGATTAAATTCATGTTTCATGATTCATGATTCAATTCATGATTCAATTCATGATTTAATTCATGATTCATGATTCATGATTTATGATTCAATTCATGATTCATAATTCATGATTCATGATTCTTGATTAAATTCATGATTTATAATTCGATTCATGATTCAATTCCTGATTCATGATTCATGATTCAATTCATGATTCATGATTCATGATTAAATTCATAATTCAATTCATGATTCATGATTTAATTTACGATTCATGATTCATGATTCATGATTCATGATTCAATTCATGATTCATGATTCATGATTAAATTCATGATTCAATTCATGATTCATGATTTAATTTACGATTCATGATTCATGATTCATGATTCATGATTCAATTCATGATTCATGATTCATGATTCAATTTATGATTCATAATTCATGATTCATGATTCATGATTCAATTCATGATTCAATTCATGATTCATAAATCATTATTCATAAATCATGATTCATAAATCATGATTTATATTTCAATTCATTATTCATGAATAATTATTCCATTTTTCAATTCAATTCATGAATAATGACTCAATTCATGATTCGATTCCTGACTCAATTCATGAATAATGATTTGATTTATGATTCATGATTCATGATTCAATTCAAAATTCATGATTCATGATTCGATTCATAATTCAATTCATGATTCGATTCATAATTCATGATTTAATTCATGATTAATGATTCATGATTCAATTCATGATTCATGATCCATGATTTAATTCATGATTTAATTCATGATTCATGATTCTTGATTCAATTCATGATTCATGATTTGATTCATGATTCTTGATTCATGATTCATGATTCGATTCATGATTCATGATTCAATTCATGATTTATGATTCATTATTCAATTCATGATTCATGATTCGATTCATGATTCTTGATTCATGATTCATGATTCGATTCATGATTCAATTCATGATCCATGATTTAATTCATGATTCAATTCATGATTCATGATTTATGATTCAATTCATGATTCATGATTCATGATTCAATTCATGATTCAATTCATAATTCATGATTCATGATTCAATTCATGATTCAATTTATAATTCATGATTTATGATTCAATTTATGATTCATGATTCATAATTCATGATTCAAGATTCAATTCATAATTCATGATTCAATTCATGATTTAATTCATAATTCATGAGTCATGATTCAATTCATGATTCATGATTCATAATTCATGATTCAAGATTCAATTCATGATTCATGATTCATGATTCGATTTATGATTCATGATTCAATTCATGATTCATGATTCAATTCATGATTAAATTTATGATTCATGTTTCAATTCATGATTCAATTCATGATTCATGATTCGATTCATGATTCATGATTCATGATTCAATTCATGATTCAATTTATGATTCATGATTCAATTTATGATTCATGATTCATGATTCAATTCATGATTCAATTCATGATTCATGATTCAATTTATGATTCATGATTCAATTTATGATTCATGATTAAAGATTCATAAATTCATGATTCAATTCATGATTCATGATTCATGATTCAATTCATAATTCAATTCATGATTCATGATTCATGATTCAATTCATGATTCATAATTCATGATTCATGATTCAATTCATGATTCATGATTCATGATTCATGATTCATTTCACGATTCATGATTCATGATTCATGATTCATTTCACGATTCATGATTCAAATCATGATTCATGATTGAATTCATGATTCGATTCCTGATTCAATACATGATTCATGATTCAATTCATGATTCAATTCATGATTCATGATTTGATTTATGATTCATGATTCAATTCATGATTCAATTCATGATTCATGATTCCATACAGTATTCATGATTCGATTCATGATTCTTAAATCATGATTCATGATTCATGATTCAATTCATGATTCATGATTCATGATTAAATCCACGATTCATGATTCCATACAGTATTCATGATTCGATTCATGATTCTTAAATCATGATTCATGATTCATGATTCAATTCATGATTCATGATTCATGATTAAATCCACGATTCATGATTCAATTCATGAATTATGATTCAATTCATGATTCATGATTCAAATTATGATTCGATTCATGATTCAATTCATGATTCGATTCATAATTCATGATTCAATTCATGATTTGATTCATGATTCATGATTCGATTCATGATTCATGATTCAATTCATGATTAATGATTCAATTCATGTTTCATGATTCATGATTCAATTCATGATTCAATTCATGATTTAATTCATGATTCATGATTCATGATTTATGATTCAATTCATGATTCATAATTCATGATTCATGATTCTTGATTAAATTCATGATTTATAATTCGATTCATGATTCAATTCCTGATTCATGATTCATGATTCAATTCATGATTCATGATTCATGATTAAATTCATGATTCAATTCATGATTCATGTTTTAATTTACGATTCATGATTCCTGATTCATGATTCATGATTCAATTCATGATTCATAATTCATGATTAAATTCATGATTCAATTCATGATTCATGATTTAATTTACGATTCATGATTCATGATTCATGATTCATGATTCAATTCATGATTCATGATTCATGATTCATGATTCAATTTATGATTCATAATTCATGATTCATGATTCAATTCATGATTCAATTCATGATTCATAAATCATTATTCATAAATCATGATTCATAAATCATGATTCATATTTCAATTCATTATTCATGAATAATGATTCAATTTTTCAATTTAATTCATGAATAATGACTCAATTCATGATTTGATTCCTGATTCATTTCATGAATCATGATTCGATTTATGATTCATGATTCATGATTCAATTCATAATTCGTGATTCATGATTCAATGCATGATTCATGGTTCAATTCATGATTTAATTCATGATTCAATTCATGATTCAATTCATGATTCATGATTCCATACAGTATTCATGATTCGATTCATGATTCTTAAATCATGATTCATGATTCATGATTCAATTCATGATTCATGATTCATGATTAAATCCACGATTCATGATTCAATTCATGAATTATGATTCAATTCATGATTCATGATTCAAATTATGATTCGATTCATGATTCAATTCATGATTCGATTCATAATTCATGATTCAATTCATGATTTGATTCATGATTCATGATTCGATTCATGATTCATTATTCAATTCATGATTAATGATTCAATTCATGTTTCATGATTCATGATTCAATTCATGATTCAATTCATGATTTAATTCATGATTCATGATTCATGATTTATGATTCAATTCATGATTCATAATTCATGATTCATGATTCTTGATTAAATTCATGATTTATAATTTGATTCATGATTCAATTCCTGATTCATGATTCATGATTCAATTCATGATTCATGATTCATGATTAAATTCATGATTCAATTCATGATTCATGATTTAATTTACGATTCATGATTCATGATTCAATTCATGATTCATGATTAATGATTAAATTCATGATTCATGATTTAATTTACGATTCATGATTCATGATTCATGATTCATGATTCATGATTCAATTCATGATTCATGATTCATGATTCAATTTATGATTCATAATTCATGATTCATGATTCATGATTCAATTCATGATTCAATTCATGATTCATAAATCATTATTCATAAATCATGATTCATAAATCATGATTCATATTTCAATTCATTATTCATGAATACTTATTCCATTTTTCAATTCAATTCATGAATAATGACTCAATTCATGATTCGATTCCTGACTCAATTCATGAATAATGATTTGATTTATGATTCATGATTCATGATTCAATTCAAAATTCATGATTCATGATTCGATTCATAATTCAAATCATGATTCGATTCATAATTCATGATTTAATTAATGATTAATGATTCATGATTCAATTCATGATTCATGATCCATGATTTAATTCATGATTTAATTCATGATTCATGATTCTTGATTCAATTTATGATTCATGATTTGATACATGATTCTTGATTCATGATTCATGATTCGATTCATGATTCATGATTCATGATTCATGATTCATGATTCAATTCATGATTTATGATTCATTATTCAATTCATGATTCATGATTCGATTCATGATTCTTGATTCATGATTCATTATTCGATTCATGATTCAATTCATGATTCATGATTTAATTTATGATTCAATTCATGATTCATGATTTATGATTCAATTCATGATTCATGATTCATGATTCAATTCATGATTCAATTCATAATTCATGATTCATGATTCAATTCATGATTCAATTCATAATTCATGATTTATGATTCAATTTATGATTCATGATTCATAATTCATGATTCAAGATTCAATTCATGATTCATGATTCAATTCATGATTTAATTCATAATTCATGAGTCATGATTCAATTCATGATTCATGATTCATAATTCATGATTCAAGATTCAATTCATGATTCATGATTCATGATTCGATTTATGATTCATGATTCATGATTCAATTCATGATTCATGATTCAATTCATGATTAAATTTATGATTCATGTTTCAATTCATGATTCAATTCATGATTCATGATTCGATTCATGATTCATGATTCATGATTCAATTCATGATTCAATTTATGATTCATGATTCAATTTATGATTCATGATTCATGATTCAATTCATGATTCAATTCATGATTCATGATTCAATTTATGATTCATGATTTCATTTATGATTCATGATTAAAGATTCATAAATTCATGATTCAATTCATGATTCATGATTCATGATTCAATTCATAATTCAATTCATGATTCATGATTCATGATTCAATTCATGATTCATAATTCATGATTCATGATTCAATTCATGATTCATGATTCATGATTCATGATTCATTTCACGATTCATGATTCAAATCATGATTCATGATTGAATTCATGATTCGATTCCTGATTCAATACATGATTCATGATTCAATTCATGATTCAATTCATGATTCATGATTTGATTTATGATTCATGATTCAATTCATGATTCAATTCATGATTCATGATTCCATACAGTATTCATGATTCAATTCATGATTCTTAAATCATGATTCATGATTCATGATTCAATTCATGATTCATGATTAAATCCACGATTCATGATTCAATTCATGAATTATGATTCAATTCATGATTCATGATTCAAATTATGATTCGATTCATGATTCAATTCATGATTCGATTCATAATTCATGATTCAATTCATGATTTGATTCATGATTCATGATTCGATTCATGATTCATGATTCAATTCATGATTAATGATTCAATTCATGTTTCATGATTCATTATTCAATTCATGATTCAATTCATGATTTAATTCATGATTCATGATTCATGATTTATGATTCAATTCATGATTCATAATTCATGATTCATGATTCTTGATTAAATTCATGATTTATAATTCGATTCATGATTCAATTCCTGATTCATGATTCATGATTCAATTCATGATTCATGATTCATGATTAAATTCATGATTCAATTCATGATTCATGTTTTAATTTACGATTCATGATTCATGATTCATGATTCATGATTCAATTCATGATTCATGATTCATGATTAAATTCATGATTCAATTCATGATTCATGATTTAATTTACGATTCATGATTCATGATTCATGATTCATGATTCAATTCATGATTCATGATTCATGATTCATGATTCAATTTATGATTCATAATTCATGATTCATGATTCATGATTCAATTCATGATTCAATTCATGATTCATAAATCATTATTCATAAATCATGATTCATAAATCATGATTCATAAATCATGATTCATATTTCAATTCATTATTCATGAATAATGATTCAATTTTTCAATTTAATTCATGAATAATGACTCAATTCATGATTCGATTCCTGATTCATTTCATGAATCATGATTCGATTTATGATTCATGATTCATGATTCAATTCATAATTCAAGATTCATGATTCAATTCATGATTCATGGTTCAATTCATGATTCAATTCATGATTCAATTCATGATTCAATTTATGATTCATTTCATGATTCATGATTCAATTCATGATTCATGATTACATTCAGTATTCATGATTCATGATTCAATTCATGATTCATGATTCATGATTCAATTCATGATTCATGATTCATAATTCATGATTTATGATTCGATTTATGATTCATGATTCATGATTCAATTCATGATTCATGATTCAATTCATGATTCGATTCATGATTCAATTCATGATTCTTGATTTGACTTATGATTCATGATTCATGATTCAATTCATGATTCATGATTTAATTCATGATTCATGATTCCATTCAGTATTTATGATTCATGATTCAATTCATGCCTCTCGGCCTCTCTGGTTCTGTCCACGCCTGGTTCACCTCTTACCTCGCTAACCGCTCCTTCTCTGTATCCACGTCTGGTTCTTCCTCCTCCCCCTACCCTCTCGCAGTAGGAGTCCCGCAGGGCTCCGTTCTTGGCCCTCTACTCTTTTCCCTCTATACTTCCTCCCTTGGTGCTCTCATCTCCTCCTTTGGCCTTCAGTATCACCTTTATGCTGACGACATTCAACTCTACATCTCTTCACCTGATCTTTCCCCCACCCTCCTCGCTCAGGTATCTGACTGCCTCTCCGCCATCTCCTCCTGGATGTCGGAGCGCTTTCTCAAAATCAACATTTCCAAAACTGAACTCATTGTCTTTCCTCCTCCCAACCACCCATCCCACCATGACCTCTCCATTGTCGTTAACAACACTACCATCTCCTCTGTCACCCAACTCCGCTGCTTGGGTGTCACCCTTGACTCCTCTCTCTCTTTTGCCCCCCACATTCATTCCCTTGCCCAAGCCTTCTCGCTTCCAACTACGCAACATCGCCCGCATCCGTCCCTTTCTCTCTCAGGAGGCCACCAAAACTATCATACACGCACTCATCATCTCCCGCCTGGATTACTGCAACCTCCTCCTCACTGGCCTCCCCCACTCTCGTCTCTCCCCCCTCCGCTCTATACTCAATGCGGCCGCAAGACTCATCTACCTCTCACGCCGCTCCTCCTCTGCCTCCCCTCTCTGCCTTGCCCTTCACTGGCTCCCCTTGCCCTACAGAATTCTTTTCAAACTCCTCACCACCACTTACAAGGCTCTCTCCCACTCTACTGCCCCTTATATCTCCAACCTCCTCTCCATTCACACTCCCGCCCGCTCCCTGCGCTCGGCCAATGACCGTCGCCTCTCCTCCACTCTGATCACCTCTTCCCATTCCAGAATCCAGGACTTTTCCCGTGCAGCCCCCCTTCACTGGAATCACCTCCCTCGCTCCATCCGCCTCTCTCCCACTCTGTGCTCATTCAAACGTGCACTCAAAACTCACCTCTTTCTCAAAGCCTACCACCCGTCCACTTAACCCCTATCTCCTCCGCTCATTCTCCCCTCTCTCCCATTGCCTCAACTGGCTCCTCTTGTGCCTGGTCTGTCAACCCTCCCTTAGGATGTAAGCTCGAATGAGCAGGGCCCTCTTCCCTCCTGTCTCCTTGCCCATTCTTCTGCTCCGTGTCTATTGCATCTGCCTGCCTGGAGTTTCTGAAGTATTGGTACTTTTTGTTTATTGTTCTGTACTGTTATACCCTGTATAGTCTACTGTTTGTACTATGTGCGGCGCTGCGGAAACCTTGTGGCGCCTAACAAATAAATGATAATAATAATAATAATAATTCATGATTCATGATTTATGATTCAATTCATGATACGATTCATAATTCGATTCATGATTCGATTTATGATTCATGATTCATGATTCGATTCATGATTCATGATTTATGATTCAATTTATGATTCAATTCATGATTCATAATTCATGATTCATGATTCATGATTCAATTCATGATTCATAATTCATGATTCATGATTCAATTCATGATTCATAAATCATGATTCATAAATCATGATTCATAAATCATGATTCATAATTCAATTCATTATTCATGAATAATGATTCAATTTTTCAATTCAATTCATGAATAATGATTAAATTCAA
>NW_027448126.1:0-74599 GCF_038048845.1 Mixophyes fleayi | reverse complement strand
TAATAATGAATCTGAATCATGAATTGAATCATGAATCCTGAATCACGAATCATGAATTGAATCATGAATCATGAATCATGAATCGAATCATGAATCATGAATTGAATAATGAATTTAATCATAAATCATTAATCGAATCATGAATCATGAATTGAATCATGAATCATGAATTGAATCATGAATTGATTCATGAATTAAATCATGAATTGAATCATGAATCATGAATCATGAATTGAATCATGAATCATGAATCACGAATCATGAATTGATTCATGAATTAAATCATGAATTGAATCATGAATCATGAATCATGAATTGAATCATGAATCATGAATCATGAATTGAATCATGAAAAATGAATTATGAATAATGAATTGAATCATGAATCATGATTTTAATCAGGAATCGAATCATGAATTAAATCATGAATCATTAATCATGAATCATGAATCGTGAATCATGAATCATGAATCATGAAATGAATCATGAATCATGAATTGAATCATGAATCATGAATTATGAATCAGGAATTGAATCAAGAATTATGAATTATGAATCATGAATTGAATCATGAATCATGAATAAAATCATGAATCATTAATTGAATCATGAATCATGAATCATGAATTGAATCATGAATCATGAATCATGAATTGAATCATGAATTGAATCATAAATCATGAATCATGAATTGAATCATGAATCATGAATCATGAATCATGAATTATGAATTGAATGATGAATGATGAATTAAATAATGAATTGAATCATAAATCATTAATCGAATCATGAATCATGAATCATGAAATGAATCATGAATCATGAATTGAATCATGAATCATGAATTATGAATCAGAATTGATTCAAGAATCAATGAATTATGAATCATGAATTGAATCATGAATTGAATCATTAATCACGAATTGAATCATGAATCATGAACATGAATCATGAATTGAGAATTGAATCATGAATCATGACTTATGAATCATGAATTGAATCATGAATCATGAATCGAATTATGAATCAAGAATTGAATCATGATTGAATCATAAATCATTATTCGAATCATGAATCATGAATTGAATCATGAATCATGAATTGAATCATGAATTGAATCATGAATCATGAATCATGAATTATGAATCATGAATTGAATCATGAATCATGAGTCATGAAATGAATCATGAAATAAATCATGAATCATGAATCATGAGTCATGAAATGAATCATGAATTGAATCATGAATCATGAATCATGAATTGAATCATGAATCATAAATTAAATCATGAATCATAAATCATGAATTGAATAATGAATCATGAATCATCAACTGAATCATGAATCATGAAATGAATCATGAATCATGAATTGAATCATGAATCATGAATTATGAATCATGAATTGAATCATGAATTGAATCATGAATCATGAATTGAATCATGAATCATGAATTACGAATCATAAAATTGAATCATGAATCATAAATCATGAATTGAATCATGAAAAATGAATCATGAATTGAATCATGAATCATGAATCAAATAATGAATCATGAATCATGAATTGAATCATGAATGCTGAATCACGAATCATGAATTGAATCATGAATCATGAATCATGAATCGAATCATGAATCATGAATTAAATAATGAATTGAATCATAAATCATTAATCGAATCATGAATCATGAATTGAATCATGAATCATGAATAAAATCATGAATCATTAATTGAATCATGAATTGAATCATGAATTGAATCATGAATCATGAATTGAATCATGAAGTCATGAATCACGAATCATAAATTGAATCATGAATCATAAATCATGAATTGAATCATGAAAAATGAAGCATGAATTGAATCATGAATCATGAATCGAATAATCAATCATGAATCATGAATTGAATCATGAATCCTGAATCACGAATCATGAAATGAATCATGAATCATGAATCGAATCATGAATCATGAATTTAATCATAAATCATTAATCGAATCATGAATCATGAATTGAATCATGAATCATGAATTGAATCATGAATTGATTCATGAATTAAATCATGAATTGAATCATGAATCATGAATCATGAATTGAATCATGAATCATGAATCACGAATCATGAATTGATTCATGAATTAAATCATGAATTGAATCATGAATCATGAATCATGAATTGAATCATGAATCATGAATCATGAATTGAATCATGAAAAATGAATTATGAATAATGAATTGAATCATGAATCATGATTTTAATCAGGAATCGAATCATGAATTAAATCATGAATCATGAATCATGAATCATGAATCGTGAATCATGAATCATGAATCATGAAATGAATCATGAATCATGAATTGAATCATGAATCATGAATTATGAATCAGGAATTGAATCAAGAATTATGAATTATGAATCATGAATTGAATCATGAATCATGAATAAAATCATGAATCATTAATTGAATCATGAATCATGAATCATGAATTGAATCATGAATCATGAATTGAATCATGAATTGAATCATAAATCATGAATCATGAATTGAATCATGAATCATGAATCATGAATCATGAATTATGAATTGAATGAAGAATGATGAATCATGAATCATGAATTGAATCATGAATCATGAATTATGAATCAGGAATTGATTCAAGAATCATGAATTATGAATCATGAATTGAATCATGAATTGAATCATAAATCACGAATTGAATCATGAATCATGAAACATGAATCATGAATTGAGAATTGAATCATGAATCATGAATCGAATTATGAATCAAGAATTGAATCATGAATTGAATCATAAATCATTAATCGAATCATGAATCATGAATTGAATCATGAATCATGAATTGAATCATGAATTGAATCATGAATCATGAATCATCAACTGAATCATGAATCATGAATTAAATCATGAATCATAAATCGAATCATGAATCATGAATCGAATCATGAATCATGAAATGAATCATGAATCATGAATTGAATCATGAATCATGAATTATGAATCATGAATTGAATCATGAATTGAATCATGAATCATGAATTGAATCATGAATCATGAATCACGAATCATAAATTGAATCATGAATCATAAATCATGAATTGAATCATGAAAATGAATCATGAATTGAATCATGAATCATGAATCAAATAATGAATCATGAATCATGAATTGAATCATGAATGCTGAATCACGAATCATGAATTGAATCATGAATCATGAATCATGAATCGAATCATGAATCATGAATTAAATAATGAATTGAATCATAAATCATTAATCGAATCATGAATCATGAATTGAATCATGAATCATGAATTGAATCTGAATCATGAATTGAATCATGAAGTGATTCATGAATTAAATCATTAATTGATTCATGAATTAAATCATGAATTGAATCATGAATCATGAATCATGAATTGAATCATGAAGCATGAATCATGAATCATGAATTGAATCATGAATCATGAATTATGAATCATAAATTGAATCATGAATCATGATTTTAATCAGGAATCGAATCATGAATTGAATCATGAATCATTATTTGAATCATGAATCATTAATTGAATCATGAATCATGAATCATGAATCAAGAATTGAATCATGAATTGAATCATAAATCATGAATCATGATTTGAATCATGAATCATGAATCAAGAATTATGAATTGAATCATAAATCATGAATCATGAATTATGAATCATAAATTGAATCATGAATCATGAATTGAATAATGAATCATGAATTGAATCATGAATCATGAATCTTGAATCATGAATTGAATCATGAATTGAATCATGAATCGAATCATTAATCATGAATTGAATCATGAATCATGAATCATGAATAATGAATTGAATCATGATTTGAATCATGAATCATTAATCGAATTATGAATCATGAATTGAATCATGAATTAAATCATGAATTATGAATTGATTCATGAATTAAATCATGAATTGAATCATGAATCATGAATTGAATATTGAATCATGAATCATGAATCATGAATTGAATCATGAATCATAAATTCAATCATGAATCATGATTTTAATCAGGAATCGAATCATGAATTGAATCATGAATCATGAATTGAATCATGAATCCTGAATCACGAATCATGAATTGAATCATGAATCATGAATCATGAATCGAATCATGAATCATGAATTGAATCATGAATTGAATCATGAATCATTAATCGAATCATGAATCATGAATTGAATCATGAATTAAATCATGAATCATGAATTGATTCATGAATTAAATCATGAATTGAATCATGAATCATGAATTGAATATTGAATCATGAATCATGAATCATGAATTGAATCATGAATCATAAATTCAATCATGAATCATGATTTTAATCAGGAATCGAATCATGAATTGAATCATGAATCATGAATTGAATCATGAATCATTAATTGAATCATGAATCATGAATTGAATCATAAATCATGAATCATGAATTGAATCATGTATCATGAATCATGAATTATGAATCATGAATTGAATCATGAATCATGAATTGAATCATGAATCATGAATTGAATCATGAATCATGAATCATAAATCATAAATCGAATCATGAATTGAATCATGAATCATGAATCATGAATTGAATCAATGAATTATGAATCATGAATTGAAACATCAATTGAATCATGAATCATGAATTGAATCATAAATCATGAATCACGAATCATAAATTGAATCATGAATCATAAATCATGAATTGAATCATGAAAAATGAATCATGAATTGAATCATGAATCATGAATCGAATAATGAATCATGAATCATGAATTGAATCATGAATCATGAATTGAATCATGAATCATGAATCATGAATCAAATCATGAATCATGAATTGAATAATGAATTTAATCATAAATCATTAATCGAATCATGAATCATGAATTGAATCATGAATCATGAATTGAATCATGAATTGATTCATGAATTAAATCATGAATTGAATCATGAATCATGAATCATGAATTGAATCATGAATCATGAATCACGAATCATGAATTGATTCATGAATTAAATCATGAATTGAGTCATGAATCATGAATCATGAATTGAATCATGAATCATGAATCATGAATCATGAATTAAATCATGAAAAATGAATTATGAATCATGAATTGAATCATAAATCATGATTTTAATCAGGAATCGAATCATGAATTGAATCATGAATCATGAATCATGAATCGTGAATCATGAATCATGAATCATGAATTGAATCATGAATCATGAATTGAATCATGAATCATTAATTGAATCATGAATCATGAATTGAATCATGAATCATGAAATGAATCATGTATCATGAATCATGAATTATGAATCATGAATTGAATCATGAATCATGAATTGAATCATGAATCATGAATTGAATCATGAATCATGAATCATAAATCATAAATCGAATCATGAATTGAATCATGAATCATGAATCATCAATTGAATCATGAATTATGAATCATGAATTGAATCATCAATTGAATCATGAATCATGAATCATCAATTGAATCATAAATCATGAATCACGAATCATAAATTGAATCATGAATCATAAATCATGAATTCAATCATGAAAAATGAATCATGAATTGAATCATGAATCATGAATCGAATAATGAATCATGAATCATGAATTGAATCATGAATCATGAATTGAATCATGAATCATGAATCATGTATCAAATCATGAATCATGAATTGAATAATGAATTTAATCATAAATCATTAATCGAATCATGAATCATGAATTGAATCATGAATCATGAATTGAATCATGAATTGATTCATGAATTAAATCATGAATTGAATCATGAATCATGAATCATGAATTGAAATCATGAATCATGAATCACGAATCATGAATTGATTCATGAATTAAATTATGAATTGAATCATGAATCATGAATCATGAATTGAATCATGAATCATGAATCATGAATCATGAATTGAATCATGAAAAATGAATTATGAATCATGAATTGAATCATGAATCATGATTATAATCAGGAATCGAATCATGAATTGAATCATGAATTATGAATCAGGAATTCAATCAAGAATCATGAATTATGAATCATGAATTGAATCATGAATCATGAATAAAATCATGAATCATTAATTGAATCATGAATCATGAATCATGAATTGAATCATGAATCATGAATCATGAATTGAATCATGAATTGAATCATAAATCATGAATCATGAATTGAATCATGAATCATGAATCATGAATCATGAATTGAATCATGAATGATGAATTGAATCATGAATCCTGAATTGAATCATGAATCATGAATCATGAATTGAATCATGAATTGAATCATGAATCATGAATTGAATCATCGATTGAATCATGAATCATGAATCATGAATTAAATCATGAATCATAAATCAATAAATCGAATCATGAATCGAATCATGAATCATGAATCATAAATCGAATCATGAATCGAATCATGAATCATGATTCATGAATTGAATCATGAACCATGAATCATAAATTGAATAATGAATCATGAATCATGAATTGAATCATGAATTGAATCATGAATCATGAATCATCCATTGAATCATGAATCATGAATCATGAATTAAATCATGAATAATAAATCATAAATCGAATCATGAATCATGAATCGAATCATGAATCATGAACCATGAATTGAATCATGAATCATGAATCATGAATCAAATCATGAATCATGAATCATGAAATGAATCATGAATCATGAATTGAATCATGAATCATGAATTATGAATCAGGAATTGAATCAAGAATCATGAATTATGAATCATGAATTGAATCATGAATTGAATCATGAATCATGAATTGAATCATGAATCATGAAACATGAATCATGAATCATGAATCGAATCATGAATCATGAATCATGAATTGAATCATGAATCATGAATTATGAATCATGAATTGAATCATGAATCATGAATCATGAATCGAATCATGAATCAAGAATTGAATCATGAATTCAATCATAAATCATTAATCGAATCATGAATCATGAATTGAATCATGAATTGAATCATGAATCATGAATTGAATCATGAATCATTAATCATGAATTATGAATCATGAATTGAATCATGAATCATGAATTGAATCATGAGTCATTAATCATGAATTATGAATCATGAATTGAATCATGAATCATGAATTGAATCATGAATCATGAATTGAATCATGAATTGAATCATGAATCATGAATCATGAATTGAATCATAAATCATTAATCATAAATTAAATCCTGAATCATGAATCATGAATTGAATCATGAATCATGAATCATCAACTG
Organism: Mixophyes fleayi; assembly: GCF_038048845.1. Lineage (NCBI taxonomy): Eukaryota > Metazoa > Chordata > Amphibia > Anura > Limnodynastidae > Mixophyes > Mixophyes fleayi. The sequence continues at coordinate 67,224 of NW_027448126.1, read as the reverse complement.
AATCATGAATCATGAATTGAATCATGAATCATGAATCATGAATTGAATCAGGAATCATGAATTATGAATCAGGAATTGAATCATGAATTGAATCATAAATCATTAATCTGAATCATGAATCATGAATTGAATCATGAATCATGAAATGAATCATAAATTGATTCATGAATTATTCTGTTCTACAGTTTCTAAAGCTTGTGCTGTGACCTGTATTTCTGAAATTAATGGACTCAATAAATGACACGGCAAGGGGCCGTGTCATTTATTGAGTCCATATTCATGAATCCATAATAATCATAATAATAATTCATGAATCCATGATTCATGAATTATTATTATGATTTGAATCATAAATCATGAATCATCAATTGAATCATGAATCATGAATCATGAATTAAGTCATGAATCATAAATCATAAATCGAATCATGAATCGAATCATGAATCGTGAATCATGAATCGAATCATGAATCATGAATCGTGATCATGAATCATGAAATGAATCATGAATCATGAATTGAATCATGAATCATGAATTATGAATCAGAAATTGAATCAAGAATCATGAATTATGAATCATGAATTGAATCATGAATTGAATCATGAATCATGAATTGAATCATGAATCATGAAACATGAATCATGAATTGAATCATGAATCATGAATCATGAATCATGAATTGAATCATGAATCATGAATTATGAATTATGAATTGAATCATGAATCATGAATCGAATCATGAATCAAGAATTGAATCATGAATTGAATCATAAATCATTAATCGAATCATGAATCATGAATTGAATCATGAATTGAATCATGAATCATGAATTGTATCATGAATCATGAATTATGAATCATGAATTGAATCATGAATCATGAATTGAATCATGAATCATGAATTAAATCATGAATCATGAATCATGAATCATGAAATGAATCATGAATTGAATCATGAATCATGAATCATGAATTGAATCATGAATCATGAATCATAAATTAAAACATGAATCATGAATTGAATCATGAATCATGAATCATGAATTGAATCATGAATCATGAATCATAAATCGAATCATGAATTGAATCTTGAATCATGAATCATGAATTGAATCATGAATCATGAATCATAAATTTAATCATGAATCATGAATCATTAATTGAATCATGAATTGAATCATGAATCATGAATTGAATCATGAACCATGAATCATTAATTGAATCATGAATCATGAATTATGAATCATGAATTGAATCATGAATCATGATTTGAATCATGAATCATGAATTGAATCATGAATCATGAAACATGAATCATGAATTGAATCATAATTTGAATTATGAATCATGAATTGAATCATGAATTGAATCATCAATCCATGAATCATCAATTAAATCATGAATCATGAATTAAATCATGAATCATAAATCATAAATCGAATCATGAATCATGAATCGAATCATGAATCGTGAATCATGAATCATGAATCATGAAATGATTCATGAATCATGAATTGTATCATGAATCATGAATTATGAATCAGGAATTGAATCAAGAATCATGAATTATGAATCATGAATTGAATCATGAATCATGAATTGAATCATGAATCATGAAACATGAATCATGAATTGAATAATGAATCATGAAACATGAATCATGAATTGAATCATGAATCATGAATCGAATCATGAATCATAAATCATGAATTGAATCATGAATCATGAATTATGAATCATGAATCATGAATTATGAATCATGAATTGAATCATGAATCATGAATCGAATCATGAATCAAGAATTGAATCATGAATTGAATCATAAATCATAATCGAATCATGAATCATGAATTGAATCATGAATTGAATCATGAATCATGAATTAAATCATGAATCTTGAATCATGAATTATGAATCATGAATTGAATCATGAATCATGAATTGAATCATGAATCATGAATTAAATCCTGAATCATGAATCATGAAAATGAATCATTAATTGAATCATGAATCATGAATTGAATCATGAATCATGAATCATAATTTAAATCATGAATCATGAATCATGAAATGAATCATGAATCATGAATTGAATCATGAATCATGAATTATGAATCAGGAATTGAATCAAGAATAATGAATTATGAATCATGAATTGAAACATGAATTGAATCATGAATCACGAATTTAATCATGAATCATGAAACATGAATCATGAATTGAATCATGAATCATGAATCGAATCATGAATCATGAATCATGAATTGAATCATAAATCATTAATCGAATCATGAATCATGAATTGAATCATGAATTGAATCATGAATCATGAATTGAATCATGAATCATGAATCGAATCATGAATCATGAATCATGAATTGAAACATAAATCATGAAATATGAATCATGAATTGAATCATGAATCATGAATCATTAATCATGAATCATGAATTGAATCATGAATTGAATCATGAATCATTAATCGAATCATGAATCATTAATTGAATCATGAATTGAATCATGAATCATAAATTGAATCATGAATTGAATCATGAATCATGAATCATGAATCATGAATCATGAATTGAATCATGAATCATGAATCATGAATTGAATCATGAATCAATGAATCATGAATTGAATCATGAATCATGAATTGAATCAAGAATCATGAAATGAATCATGAATCATGAATTGAATCATGAATCATGAATTATGAATCATGAATTGAATCATGAATCATGAATCATGAATTTAATCATGAATCATGAATCACGAATCATAAATTGAATCATGAATCATGAATTATTAATTTAATCATGAAACATGAATCATGAATTGAATCATGAATCATGAATCGAATCATTTATTGAATCATGAATCATGAATCGAATCATGAATCACGAATCATGAATTGAATCATAAATGATAAATCATGAATCGAATCATGAATCATGAATTGAATCATGAATCATGAATTGAATCATGAATCATGAATCATGAATTGAATCATGAATTGAATCATGAATCATGAATTGAATCATGAATTGAATCATGAATCACGAATTGAATCATGAATTAAATCATGAATTGAATCATGAATCATGAATCATGAATTGAATCATGAATCATGATTGAATCATGAATCATGAATCATGAATTGAATCATGAATTGAATCATGAATCATGAATCATGAATCATGAATTGAATCATGAATCATGAATTGAATCATGAATTGAATCATAAATCATGAATCATGAATTGAATCATGAATCATGAATCATGAATTATGAATCATGAATTGAATCATGAATCATGAATTGAATCATGAATCATGAATTGAATAATGAATCATGAATCATAAATTGAATCATGAATCATGAATCATGAATTGAATAATGAATTGAATCATGAATCATGAATCATGAATTGAATCATGAATTGAATCATGAATCATGAATTGTATCATGAATCATGAATTATGAATCATGAATTGAATCATGAATCATGAATTGAATCATGAATCATGAATTAAATCATGAATCATGAATCATGAATCATGAATGAATCATGAATTGAATCATGAATCATGAATCATGAATTGAATCATGAATCATGAATCATAAATTAAAACATGAATCATGAATTGAATCATGAATCATGAATCATGAATTGAATCATGAATCATGAATCATAATCGAATCATGAATTGAATCTTGAATCATGAATCATGAATTGAATCATGAATCATGAATCATAAATTTAATCATGAATCATGAATCATGAATCATGAATTGAATCATAAATCATTAATTGAATCATGAACCATGAATCATGAATCATGAATTGAATCATGAATCATGAATCATGAATCGAATCATGAATTGAATCATGAATCATGAATCATGAATTGAAGCATGAATCATGAATCATGAATCATAAATCATGAATTGAATCATGAATCATGAATTGAATCATGAATCATAAATTGAATCATGAAACGAATCATGAATGATGAATTGAAGCAAGAATCATGAATCATGAATTGAATCATGAATCATGAAACGAATCATGAATCATGAATCAAGAATTGAATCATGAATTGAATCATAAATCATTAATCGAATCATGAATCATGAATTTAATCATGAATTGAATCATGAATCATGAATTGAATCATGAATTATGAATTATGAATCATGAATTGAATCATGAATCATGAATTGAATCATAAATCATGAATTGAATCATGAATCATTAATCATGAATCATGAATTGAATCATGAATTGAATCATGAATCATGAATCATGAATTGAATCATGAATCATGAATCATAAATTAAATCATGAATCATGAATCATGAATTGAATCATGAATCATCAATTGAATCATGAATCATGAATTAAATCATGAATCATGAATTAAATCATGAATCATAAATCTTAAATCAAATCATGAATCATGAATCGAATCATGAATCATGAATTGAATCATGAATCATGAATCATGAATCATGAATCATGAATCATGAAATGAATCATGAATCATGAATTTAATCATGAATCATGAATTATGAATCATGAATTGAATCATGAATTGAATCATGAATCATGAATCATGAATTGAATCATGAATCATTAATCACGAATCATAATTGAATCATGAATTGAATCATGAATCATGAATTATGAATCATGAATTGAATCATGAATCATGAATTATGAATCGAATCATGAATTGAATCATGATTAATGAATCACAAATCATAAATTGAATCATGAATCATGAATTTAATCATGAAACATGAATCATGAATTGAATCATGAATCATGAATCGAATCATGAATCATTAATTGAATCATGAATTGAATCATAAATCATTAATCAAATCATGAATTATGAATTGAATCATGAATTAAATGATGAATTACAAATTGAATCATGAATTGAATCATGAAACATGAATCATGAATCATGAATCATGAATTAAATCATGAATCATGAATCATGAAACATGAATTGAATCATGAATTGCATCATAAATCATGATTTTAATCAGGAATCGAATCATGAATTGAATCATAAATCATGAATTGAATCATGAATCATAAATCGAATCATGAATTCAATCATAAATCATGAATTGAATCATGAATCATAAATCGAATCATGAATTGAATCATAAATCATGAATTGAATCATGAATCATAAATCGAATCATGAATTGAATCATGAATCATGAATCATGAATTGAATCATGAATCACGAATCATAAATTGAATCATGAATCATAAATCATGAATTGAATCATGAATCACGAATCATAAATTTAATCATGAATCATGAATCATGAATCACGAATCATAAATTGAATCATGAATCATGAATTGAATCATGAATCATGATTAATGAATTGCATCATGAATCATGAAACGAATCATGAATCATGAATCATGAATTGAATCATGAATCATGAATCATTAATTGAATCATGAATTGAATCATGAATCATAAATCGAATCATGAATCATGAATCATGAATTGAATCATGAATCATGAATTGAATCATGAATCATGAATTATGAATCATGAATTGAATCATGAATCATGAATTATGAATCATGAATTGAATCATGAATCATGAATCGAATCATGAATCATGAATTGAATGATGAATTGAATCATAAATCATTAATCAAATCATGAATCATGAATTAAATTATGAAACACGAATTGAATCATGAATTGAATCATTATTTGAATCATGAATCATGAATCATGAATTGAATCATGAATCATGAATCATGAATTGAATCATGAATCATGAATCATGAATCTTGGAATTGAATAATGAATCATGAATCATGAATCATGAATTGAATCATGAATCATGATTTTAATCAGGAATCGAATCATAAATTGAATCATGAATCATGAATTGAATCATGAATCATTAATTGAGTCATGAATCATGAATCATGAATAATGAATTGAATTATGAATTGAATCATAAATCATGAATTGAATCATGAATCATGAATTATGAATCATGAATTGAATCATGAATTGAATCATGAATCATGAATCATGAATTGAATCGTGAATCATGAATCACGAATCATAAATTGAATCATGAATTGAATCATGAATCATGAATTATGAATCATGATTTGAATCATGAATTATGAATCATGAATTGAATCATGAATTGAATCATGAATCATGAATCACGAATCATAAATTGAATCATGAATCATGAATCATGAATTTAATCATGAAACATGAATCATGAATTGAATCATGAATCATGAATTGAATCATGAATCATAAATCGAATCATGAATCATGAATCATGAATTAAATCATGAATCATGAATCGAATCATGAATCATGAATTGAATCATGAATAGAATCATGAATCATTAATTAAATCATGAATTGAATCATGAATTGAATCATGAATCATAAATTGAATCATGAATTGAATCATGAATTGAATCATGAATCATGAATCATGAATTAAATCATGAATCATGAATTAAATCATGAATCATGAATCACGAATCATAAATTGAATCATGAATTTAATCATGAATTTTGAATTATGAATCATGAATTGAATCATGAATCATGAATCATGAATTGAATCATGAATTGAATCATGAATCATGAATCATGAAATGAATCATTAATCATGAATCACGAATCATAAATTGAATCATGAATCATGAATTTAATCATGAAACATGAATCATGAATCATGAATCGAATCATGATTAATGAATTGAATCATGAATCATGAATTGAAGCATGAATCATGAATCATGAATCGAATCATGAATCATGAATCATGAATCACGAATCATAAATTGAATCATGAATCATGAATTGAATCATGAAACATGAATCATGAATTGCATCATGAATCATGAAACGAATCATGAATCATGAATCATGAATTGAATCATGAATCATGAATCATTAATTGAATCATGAATTGAATCGTGAATCATAAATTGAATCATGAATTGAATCATGAATCATGAATCATAAATTGAATCATGAATCATGAATCATGATCGAATCATGAATCATGAAATGAATCATGAATCATGGAATTGAATCATGAATCATGAATTGAATCATGAATCATGAATTATGAATCATGAATTGAATCATGAATCATGAATTATGAATCATGAATTGAATCATGAATCATGAATCGAATCATGAATCATGAATTGAATCATGAATTGAATCATAAATCATTAATCAAATCATGAATCATGAATTGAATCATGAATTAAATTATGAAACACGAATTGAATCATGAATTGAATCATTATTTTAATCATGAATCATGAATCATGAATTGAATCATGAATCATGAATTATGAATCTTGAATTGAATCATGAATCATGAATCATGAATCTTGAATTAAATAATGAATCATGAATCATGAATTGAATCATGAATCATGATTTTAATCAGGAAAACGAATCATAAATTGAATCATCAATCATGAATTGAATCATGAATTGAATCATAAATCATGAATTGAATCATGAATCATGAATTATGAATCATGAATTGAATCATGAATTGAATCATGAATCATGAATCATGAATTGAATCATGAATCATGAATCACGAATCATAAATTGAATCATGAATTGAATCATGAATCATGAATTATGAATCATGATTTGAATCATGAATCATGAATTATGAATCATGAATTGAATCATGAATTGAATCATGAATCATGAATTACGAATCATAAATTGAATCATGAATCATGAATCATGAATTTAATCATGAAACATGAATCATGAATTGAATCATGAATCATAAATCGAATCATGAATCATGAATCATGAATTAAATCATGAATCATGAATCGAATCATGAATCATAATTTGAATCATGAATTGAATCATAAATCATTAATCAAATCATGAATCATGAATTGAATCATGAATTAAATTATGAATCACGAATTGAATCATGAATTGAATCATGAATCATGATTTGAATCATGAATCATGAATCATGAATCTTGAATTGAATAATGAATCATGAATCATGAATTGAATCATGAATCATGATTTTGAATCAGGAATCGAATCATGAATTGAATCATGAATCATGATTTGAATCATGAATCATTAATTGAATCATGAATCATGAATTGAATCATGAATTGAATCATAAATCATGAATCATGAATTGAATCATGAATCATGAATTGAATCATGAATCATGAATTAAATCATGAATCATAAATCATAAATTGAATCATGAATCATGAATTGAATCATGAATCATGAATTGAATCATGAATCATAAAATCATGAATCATGAATTGAATCATCTATTGAATCATGAATCATTAATTGAATCATTATTCATGAATCATGAATCATGAATTGAATCATAAATCATGAATCATGAATTGAATCATGAATCATGAATCATGAATTATGAATCATGAATTGAACTATAAATCATGAATTGAATCATGAATCATAAATCATGAATTGAATCATGAATTGAATCATGAATCATGAATTGAATCATGAATCATGAATCATAAATTAAAACATGAATCATGAATCATGAATTGAATAATGAATTGAATCATGAATTATGAATCATCAATTGAATCATGAATTAAATCATGAACCTTAAATCATAAATCGAATAATGAATCGAATCATGAATCATGAATCATGAATCGAATCATGAATCATTAATTGAATCATGAATTGAATCATGAATTGAATCATAAACATGAATCATGAATCATTAATTGAATCATGAATTGAATCATGAATTGAATCATAAAACATGAATCATGAATCATGAATCATTAATTAAATCATGAATCATGAATCATGAATCATAAACATGAATCATGAATCATGATCTGAATCATGAATCATGAATCATGAATTCGAATCATGATTCATGAATCATGAATTGAATCATGATTCATGAATCATGAATTAATTAATGATTCATGATTCATGATTCATGTTTTATGATTCAATTCATGATTCAATTCATGATTCAATTAATGATTCATGATTCATGTTTTATGATTCAATTCATGATTCAATTCATGATTCAATTAATGATTCATGATTCGATTCATGATTCATGATTCATGATTCGATTCATTATTCGATTTATGATTTAAGGTTCATGATTTAATTCATGATTCAATTGATGATTCATAATTCATGATTCAATTCATTATTCAATTCATGATTCATGATTCATGTTTTAATTTATGATTCATGATTCATGATTCAATTCATGATTCATGATTCAATTCATGATTCAATTCATGATTTATGATTCATGATTCAATTCATGATTTATAGTTCAATTCATGATTCATAATTCATGATTCATGATTCATGATTCAATTCATGATTCATGATTTATGATTCAATTCATGATTCATGATTCATGAATAATGATTCAATTAATGATTCATGATTCAATAGATGATTCAATTCATGATTCATGATTTATGATTCATGATTCAATTCATGATTCATGATTCAATTCATGATTCATGATTCAATTTATGATTTATGATTCATGATTTAATTCATGATTCATGATTCAATTCATGATTCATGATTCAATTCATGATTCATGATTTATGATTCAATTCATGATTCAATTCATGATTCATGATTCAATTAATGATTCATGATGTCAAATCATGATTCATGATTCAATTCATGATTCGATTCCTGATTAAAATCATGATTCATGATTCAATTCATGATTCATGATTCATTATTCAATTCAAGATTCATGATTCATGATTCATGATTCAAATCATGATTCATGATTCAATTCATGATTCAATTCGTGATTCATAATTTAATTCATGATTCAATTCATGATTCATGATTTGATTAATGATTTATGATTCAATTCATGATTCAAATTATGATTCATGATTCGATTCATGATTCATGATTTAATTCATGATTCATGATTCATGATTCGATTTATGATTCATGATTCAATTCATGATTCATGTTTCATGATTAAATTCATGATTCATGATTCATGATTCAATTTATGATTCGTAATTCATGATTCATGATTCAATTCATGATTCAATTCATGATTCATAATTCATGATTCATGATTCAAATCATGATTCATAATTCATGATTCATGATTCAATTCATGATTCAATTTATGATTCGTGATTCATGATTCATGATTCAATTCATGATTCATGATTCATGATTCAATTCATGATTCAATTCATGATTCATAATTCATGATTCATGATTCAATTCATGATTTATGATTCAATTCATGATTCAATTCATGATTGATGATTCAATTATGATTCGTTTCCTGATTAAAATCATGATTCATGATTCAATTCATGATTCATGATTCATTATTTAATTCAAGATTCATGATTCATGATTCATGATTCAATTCAAGATTCATAATTCATGATTCATGATTCAATTCATGATTCATGATTCATGATTAAAATAATGATTCAATTCATGATTCAATTCGTGTTTCATAATTTAATTCATGATTCAATTCATGATTCATGATTTGATTAATGATTTATGATTCAATTCATGATTCAATTCATGATTCATGATTCGATTCATGATTCATGATTCAATTCATGATTCATAATTCATGATTCATGATTCAATTCATGATTCATAATTCATGATTCATGATTCAATTCATGATTCATGATTCAATTCATGATTCATGATTCATTTCATGATTCATGATTCGATTCATGATTCATGATTCATGATTCAATTTATGATTCATGATTCATGATTCAATTCATGATTCAATTTATGATTCACGATTCAATTCATGATTCAATTAATGATTCATGATTCATGATTCAATTCATGATTCATGATTCATGATTCGTTTCATGATTCATGATGCAATTCATGATTCATGTTTCATGATTCAATTCATGATTCATGATTCAATTTATGATTCGTGATTCATGATTCATGATTCATGATTCGATTCATGATTCATGATTCATGCTTCAATTCATGATTCATGATTCAATTCATTAATCATGATTCGATTCATGATTCATGATTCATGTTTCATGATTAAATTCATGATTCATGATTCAATTTATGATTCGTGATTCATGATTAATGATTCATTTCATGATTCATGATTCATGATTCAATTCATGATTCAATTCATGATTCATGATTCATGATTCAATTCATGATTCATAATTCAAAATTCATGATTAAATTCATGATTCAATTTATGATTCGTGATTCATGATTCATGATTAATTCATGATTCATGATTTAATTCATGATTCATGATTCATGATTCAATTCATGATTCAATTCATGATTCAATTTATGATTCATGATTCAATTCATGATTCAATTCATGATTTAATTAATGATTCATGATTCAATTCATGATTCAATTCATGATTCATGATTCGATTCATGATTCATGATTTAATTCATGATTCATGATTCATGATTCGATTTATGATTCATGATTCAATTCATGATTCATGATTCAATTCATGATTCATGTTTCATGATTAAATTCATGATTCATGATTCATGATTCAATTTATGATTCGTGATTCATGATTCATGATTCAATTCATGATTCAATTCATGATTCATAATTCATGATTCAAATCATGATTCATAATTCATGATTCATGATTCAATTCATGATTCAATTTATGATTCGTGATTCATGATTCACGATTCAATTCATGATTCATGATTCATGATTCAATTCATGATTCAATTCATGATTCATAATTCATGATTCATGATTCAATTCATGATTTATGATTCAATTCATAATTCAATTCATTATTCATGATTCATGATTCATGACTCAATTAATGATTCATGATTCAATTCATGATTCATGATTCAATTTATGATTCGATTCCTGATTAAAATCATGATTCATGATTCAATTCATGATTCATGATTCATGATTCATTATTCAATTCAAGATTCATGATTCATGATTCATGATTCAATTCATGATTCATGATTCATGATTCAATTCATGATTCATGATTCATGATTCAAATAATGATTCAATTCATGATTCAATTCGTGTTTCATAATTTAATTCATGATTCATGATTTGATTAATGATTTATGATTCAATTCATCATTCAATTCATGATTCATGATTCGATTCATGATTCATGATTCAATTCATGATTCATAATTCATGATTCATGATTCAATTCATGATTCATAATTCATGATTCATGATTCAATTCATGATTCATGATTCAATTCATGATTCATGATTCATGATTCGATTTATGATTCATGATTCAATTCATGATTCAATTAATGATTCATGATTCATGATTCAATTCATGATTCATGATTCATGATTCGTTTCATGATTCATGATGCAATTCATTAATCATGATTCATGATTCAATTCATGATTCATGATTCAATTTATGATTCGTGATTCATGATTCATGATTCATGATTAAATTTATGATTCGTGATTCATGATTCAATTCATGATTTATGATTCATGATTCAATTTATGATTCGTGATTCATGATTCAATTCATGATTCATGATTCATGATTCAATTCATGATTCGATTTATGATTCATGATTCAATTCATGATTTATGATTCAATTCATGATTCGATTTATGATTCATGATTCAATTCATGATTTATGATTGAATTCATGATTCGATTTATGATTCATGATTCAATTCATGATTTATGATTCAATTCATGATTCGATTCCTGATTAAAATCATGATTTATGATGCAATTCATGATTCAATTCATGTTTCATGATTCATGATTCATGATTTAATTCATGATTCATGATTCATGATTCATGTTTCATGATTCAATTCATGATTCAATTTGTAATTCATCATTTAATTCATGATTCAATTCATAATTCATGATTTGATTAATGATTTATGATTCAATTCATGATTCAATTAATGATTCATGATTCGATTCATGATTCATGATTCAATTCATGATTCATGTTTCATGATTAAATTCATGATTCATGATTCAATTTATGATTTGTGATTCATTAATCATGATTCAATTCATGATTCGATTCATAATTCATGATTCATGATTCAATTCATGATTCATAATTCATGATTCATGATTCAATTCATGATTCAATTATGATTCGTGATTAATGATTCATGATTCAATTCATGATTCATGATTCATGATTCAATTCATGATTCAATTCATGATTCATAATTCATGATTCATGATTAAATTCATGATTCATGATTCATTTCATGATTCATGATTCATGATTCATGATTCATGATTCATGATTCAATTCATGATTCATGATTCGATTCATGATTCATGATTTGATTTAAGATTTATGATTCATGATTTAATTCATGATTCATGATTTAATTCATGATTCATGATTCAATTGATGATTCATGATTCAATTCATGATTCATGATTCATGATTTAATTTATGATTCATGATTCATGATTCAATTCATGATTCATGATTCATGATTCAATTCATGATTCAATTCATGATTCATGATTAATTGATTCATGATTCAATTCATGATTTATGATTCAATTCATGATTCATGATTCAATTCATGATTCATAATTCATAATTCATGATTCAATTCATGATTCATGATTCAATTCATGATTAAATTCATGATTCATGATTCGATTAATGATTTATGATTCAATTCATGATTCAATTCTTGATTCATGATTCATGATTCGTTTCATGATTCATGATTCAATTCATGATTCATGATTCTTGCTTCAATTCATCATTCATGATTCGTTTCATGATTCAATTTATGATTCATGATTCAATTCATGATTCATGATTCAATTCATGATTTATGATTCATGATTCATGATTCATGCTTCAATTCATGATTCATGATTCATGATTCAATTCATGATTCGATTCATGATTCATGATTCATGATTCAATTCATGATTCATGATTCATGGTTCATGATTCAATTAATGATTTATGATTCAATTCATGATTCATGATTCATGATTCATGATTAAATTTATGATTCATGATTCATGATTCAATTCATGATTCATGATTCAAGATTCAATTCATGATTCGATTTATGATTCATGATTCATGATTCAATTCATGATTCATGATTCATGATTCAATTCATGATTCATGTTTTAATTTATGATTCATGATTCATGATTCAATTCATGATTCATGATTCATGATTCAATTCATGATTCATTTCATGATTCATGATTCATGATTCATGATTTAATTCATGATTCATGATTCAATTCATGATTCATGATTCAATTCATGATTCATAATTCATGATTCATGATACAATTCATGATTCATGATTCAATTCATGATTCAATTCATGATTCATGATTCATGATTCAATTCATTATTCAATTCATGATTCATGATTCATGATTCAATTTATGATTCATGATTCATTATTCAATTCATGATTCATGATTCAATTCATGATTCATGATTCAATTCATGATTCATAATTCATGATTCATGATTCATGATTCAATTCATGATTCATGATTTATGATTCAATTCATGATTCAATTCATGATTCATGATTCAATTCATGATTCATGATTCATGATTCATGATTCAATTCATGATTCAATTCATGATTCATGATTCATGATTCAATTCATGATTCATGATTCAATTCATGATTCATGATTCATGATTCAATTCATGATTTAATTCATGATTCAATTCGTGATTCATGATTCAATTCATGATTCAATTCATGATTCATGATTCAATTCATGATTCAATTCATGATTCATGATTCATGATTCAATTCATGATTCATGATTCAATTCATGATTCATGATTCGATTCATGATTTATCATTTATGATTCAATTCATGATTCGTGATTCATGATTCGATTCATGATTCATGATTCAATAAATGATTCGATTCATGATTCATGATTCAATTCATGATTCATGTTTCATGATTAAATTAATAATTCATGATTCATGATTCAATTTATGATTCGTGATTCATGATTCATGATTAAATTCATGATTCATGATTCATGATTCAATTCATGATTCATAATTCATGATTCATGATTCAATTCATGATTCATGATTCATTTCATGATTCTTGATTCAATTCATGATTCATGATTCAATTCATGATTCATGATTCATGATTCAATTCATGATTCATGATTCATGATTCAATTCATGATTCATGATTCATGATTCATGATTCATGATTCAATTCATGATTCAATTTATGATTCATGATTCAATTCATGATTCAATTAATGATTCATGATTCGATTAATGATTCATGATTCAATTCATGATTCAATTCATGATTCATGATTAATGATTCATGATTCATGATTCAATTCATGATTCATATTTCATGATTTATGTTTCAATTCATGATTCATGATTCATGATTCGATTCATGATTCATGATTCAATTCATGATTCATGATTCAATTCATGATTCAATTCATGATTCATGATTCGATTAATGATTTATGATTCAATTCATGATTCATGATTCATGATTCGATTCATGATTCATGATTCAATTCATGATTCATGTTTCATGATTCATGATTAAATTCGTGATTCATGATTCAATTCATGTTTCAATTCATGATTCATAATTCATTATTCTTGATTCAATTCCTGATTCATAATTCATGATTCATGATTCAATTCATGATTCATGATTCATTTCATGATTCATGATTCATGATTTAAATTATGATTCATGATTCATGATTCAATTCATGATTCATGATTCAATTAATGATTCATTTCATGATTCATGATTCAGGATTTAATTCATGATTCATGATTCAATTCATGATTCATGATTCAATTCATGATTCATAATTCATGATTCAAGATTCATGATTTAATTCATGATTCATGATTCAATTCATGATTCAATTCATGATTCATGATTCGATTAATGATTTATGATTCAATTCATGATTCAATTCTTGATTCATGATTCGATTCATGATTCATGATTCAATTCATGATTCATAATTCATGATTCATGATTCATAATTCATGATTCATGATTCAATTCATGATTTATGATTCATGATTCGATTCATGATTCATGATTCAATTCATGATTCATGTTTCATGATTCATTATTCAATTCATGATTCATGTTTCATGATTCATGATTCAATTCATGATTCATGATTCAATTCATGATTCATAATTCATGATTCTTGATTCAATTCCTGATTCATAATTCATGATTCATGATACAATTCATGATTCATGAATCATTTCATGATTCATGATTCATGATTCACGATTCATGATTCGATTCATGATTCATGATTCGATTTATGATTTATGATTCATGATTTAATTCATGATTCATGATTTATTGATGATTCATGATTGATGATTCAATTCATGATTCAATTCATGATTCATAATTCAAATTATGATTCAATTCATGATTCATGTTTCATGATTCATGATTCAATTCATGATTCATGATTCAAATCATGATTCATGATTCAATTCATGATTCATAATTCATGATTCATGATTCAATTAATGATTCATGGTTCATGATTCAATTCATGATTCATGATTCAATTCATGATTCAATTAATGATTCATGATTCATGATTAAATTTATGATTCATGATTCATGATTCAATTCATGATTCATGATTCAAGATTCAATTCATGATTCGATTTATGATTCATGATTCATGATTCAATTCATGATTCATGATTCATGATTCAATTCATGATTCATGTTTTAATTTATGATTCATGATTCATGATTCAATTCATGATTCATGATTCATGATTCAATTCATGATTCATTTCATGATTCATGATTCATGATTCATGATTTAATTCATGATTCATGATTCAATTCATGATTCATGATTCAATTCATGATTCATAATTCATGATTCATGATACAATTCATGATTCATGATTCAATTCATGATTCAATTCATGATTCATGATTCGATTAATGATTTATGATTCAATTCATGATTCAATTCTTGATTCATGATTCGATTCATGATTCATGATTCAATTCATAATTCATAATTCATGATTCATGATTCAATTCATGATTCATGATTCATGATTCATGATTCAATTCATGATTCATGTTTCATGATTCATGATTCAATTCATGATTCATGATTCAATTCATGATTCAATTCATGATTCATAATTCATGATTCTTGATTCAATTTCTGATTCATAATTCATGATTCATGATTCAATTCATGATTCATGATTCATTTCATGATTCATGATTCACGATTCATGATTCATGATTCGATTCATGATTCACGATTCATGATTCGATTCATGATTCGATTTATGATTTATGATTCATGACTTAATTCATGATTCATGATTCATGATTCAATTGATGATTCATGATTTATGATTCAAATCATAATAATAATTCATGAATCATGGATTCATGAATTATTATTATGATTATTATGGATTCATGAATATGGACTCAATAAATGACACGGCCCCTTGCCGTGTCATTTATTGAGTCCATAATTTCAGAAATACAGGTCACAGCACAAGCTTTAGAAACTGTAGAACAGAATAATTCATGAATCAATTTATGATTCATTTCATGATTCATGATTCAATTCATGATTCATGATTCGATTAATGATTTATGATTCAATTCATGATTCAATTCCTGATTCATAATTCATGATTCCTGATTCAATTCATGATTCATGATTCATGATTCAATTCATGATTCATGATTCAGTTGATGATTCATGATTCATGATTCAATTCATGATTCATGATTCAGGATTTAATTTATGATTAATGATTTATGATTCAATTCATGATTCATGATTCATGATTCAATTCATGATTCAATTCATGATTCATGATTCAATTCATGATTCATGATTCAATTCATGATTCATAATTCATGATTAATGACTCATGATTCAATTCATGAATTCATGATTCAATTCATGATTCATAATTCATGATTAATGATTCATGATTCAATTCATGATTCATGATTCAATTCATGATTCAATTCATGATTCATGATTCGATTAATGATTTATGATTGAATTCATGATTCAATTCTTGATTCATGATTCGATTCATGATTCATGATTCATGATTCAATTCATGATTCATAATTCATGATTCATGATTCAATTCATGATTCATGATTCATGATTCGATTCATGATTCATGATTCATGTTTCATGATTCATGATTCAATTCATGATTCATGATTCAATTCATGATTCAATTCATGATTCATAATTCATGATTCTTGATTCAATTCCTGATTCATAATTCATGATTCATGATTCAATTCATGATTCATGATTCATTTCATGATTCATGATTCATGATTTGATTCATGATTCATGATTCATGATTCAATTCATGGTTCATGATTCATGATTCGATTCATGATTCATGATTCGATTTATGATTTATTATTCATGATTTAATTCATGATTCATGATTCATGATTCAATGGATGATTCATGATTCATGATTCAATTCATGATTCAATTCATGATTCATGATTCATTATTCAATTTATGATTCATGGTTCATGATTCAATTCATGAATCATGATTCATGATTCGATTCATGATTCGATTTATGATTCATGATTCATGATTCGATTCATGATTCGATTTATGATTTATGATTCATGATTTAATTCATGATTCATGATTCATGATTCAATCGATGATTCAATTCATGATTCATGATTCAATTCATGATTCAATTCATGATTCATGATTCATGATTCAATTCAGGATTCATGATTCAATTCATCATTCATGATTCAATTCATGATTCATGATTCATGATTCATGATTCAATTCATGATTCATGATTTATGATTCAATTCATGATTCAATTCATGATTCATGATTCATGATTCAATTCATGATTCATGATTCATGATTCAATTAATGATTCATGATTTAATTCATGATTCATGATTCAATTCATGATTCATAATTCATGATTCTTGATTGAATTCCTGATTCATAATTCATGATTCAATTCATGATTCGATTCCTGATTATAATCATGATTCATGATTCAATTCATGATTCATAATTCATTTTTCATGATTCAATTCATGATTCATGATTCATGATTCATGATTCAATTCATGATTCATGATTCATGATTCAATTCATAATTTAATTCATGAATCAATTCATGATTCGTGATTCATGATTCATGATTCAATTCATGATTCATGAATTCATGATTCAATTCATGATTTAATTCATGAATCAATTCATGATTCCAATTCATGATTCATGATTCAATTCATGATTCATGATTCGATTAATGATTTATGATTAAATTCATTATTCAATTCATGATTCATGATTTGATACATGATTCATGATTCATGATTCAATTCATGATTCATGATTCAATTCATGATTCATGATTCATTATTCGATTCATGATTCATGATTCAATTCATGATTCATTTTTCATGATTGAATTCATGATTTATGATTCATGATTCAATTTATGATTCGTGATTCATGATTTATGATTCAATTGATGATTCATGATTCATGATTCAATTGATGATTCAATTCATGATTCATAATTCATGATTCAATTGATGATTCATGATTCATGATTCAATTCATGATTCGATTTATGATTTATGATTCATGATTCATGATTCAATTCATGATTCATGATTCAATTCATGATTCATGATTCAATTCATGATTCATAATTCATGATTCATGATACATGATTCATTTCATGATTCATGATTCAATTCATGATTCATGATTCAATTAATGATTCATGATTCAATTCATGATTCATGATTCAATTCATGATTCATGATTCATGATTCACGATTCATGATTCATGATTCATGATTCAATTCATGATTCGATTCTGATTAAAATCATGATTTATGATTCAATTCATGATTCATAATTCATTTTTCATGATTTAATTCATGATTCATGATTCATGATTCATGATTCAATTCAATGATTCATGATTCATGACTCAATTCATGATTTAATTCATGAATCAATTCATGATTCGTGATTCATGATTCATGATTCAATTCATGATTCATGATTCATGATTCAATTCATGATTTAATTCATGAATCAATCTCATGATTCAATTCATGATTCATGATTCAATTCATGATTCATGATTCGATTAATGATTTATGATTAAATTCATTATTCAATTCATGATTCATGATTTGATTCATGATTCATGATTCATGATTCAATTCATGATTCATGATTCAATTCATGATTCATGATTCATTATTCGATTCATGATTCATGATTCAATTCATGATTCATTTTTCATGATTCAATTCATGATTTATGATTCATGATTCAATTTATGATTCGTGATTCATGATTTATGATTCAATTCATGATTCATGATTCAATTGATGTTTCAATTCATGATTCATAATTCATGATTCAATTCATGATTCATGATTCATGATTCAATTCATGATTCGATTTATGATTTATGATTCATGATTCATGATTCAATTCATGATTCATGATTCAATTCATGATTCATGATTCAATTCATGATTCATAATTCATGATTCATGATACATGATTCAATTCATGATTCATGATTTATGATTCAATTCATGATTCATGATTCAATTAATGATTCATGATTCAATTCATGATTCATGATTCAATTCATGATTCGATTCCTGATTAAAATCATGATTCATGATTGAATTTATGATTCATGATTCAATTCATGATTCATGATTCATGATTCAATATTCAATTCATGATTCATGATTCAATTCATGATTTAATTCATGAATCAATTCATGATTCATGATTTAATTCATGATTCAATTCATGATTCATGATTCGATTAATGATTCATGATTCAATTCATGATTCAATTCATGATTCATGATTCGATTCATGATTCATGATTCATGATTCAATTCATGATTCGTGATTCAGGATTCATGATTCAATTCATGATTCATGATTCAATTCATGATTCGATTCCTGATTAAAATCATGATTCATGATTGAATTTATGATTCATGATTCAATTCATGATTCATGATTCATGATTCAATATTCAATTCATGATTCATGATTCAATTCATGATTTAATTCATGAATCAATTCATAATTCATGATTTAATTCATGATTCAATTCATGATTCATAATTCGATTAATGATTCATGATTCAAATCATGATTCAATTCATTATTCATGATTCATGATTCATGATTCAATTCATGATTAATGATTCGATTCATGATTCAATTCATGATTCAATTCATGATTCAAGATTCATGATTCATGATTCAATTCATGATTCATTATTCAATTCATGATTCATGATTCAATTTATGATTCATAATTCATGATTCATGATTTATGATTCAATTCATAATTCTTGATTCATGATTCATGATTCAAATCATGATTCATGATTTATGATTCAATTCATGATTCAATTCTTGATTCATGATTCATGATTCATGATTCAATTAATGATTCATGATTCAAATAATGATTCATGATTCAATTCATGATTCGATTCCTGATTAAAATCATGATTCATGATTCAATTTATGATTCATAATTCATGATTCATGATTCAATTCATGATTCATGATTCATGCTTCATGATTCAATTCATGATTCATGATTCATGATTCAATTCATGATTTAATTCATGAATCAATTAATGATTTAATTCATGAATCACTTCATGATTCAATTCATGATTCATGATTCAATTCATGATTCATGATTCAATTCATGATTCATGATTCGATTAATGATTTATGATTCAATTCATTATTTAATTCATGATTCATGATTCGATTCATGATTCATGATTCATGATTCAATTCATGATTCGTGATTCAGCATTCATGATTCAATTCATGATTCATGATTCATTATTTGATTCATGATTCATGATTCAATTCATGATTCATTTTTCATGATTCAATTCATGATTTATGATTCATGATTCAATTTATGATTCGTGATTCATGATTCATGATTCAATTCATGATTCATGATTCAATTCATGATTCAATTCATGATTCATAATTCATGATTCATGATTCAATTCATGATTCATGATTCATTTCATGATTCATGATTCGATTCATGATTCATGATTCGATTTATGATTCATGATTTAATTCATGATTCATGATTCAGTTGATGATTCATGATTCATGATTCAATTCATGATTCAATTCATGATTCATGATTCAATTCATGATTCATGATTCGATTAATGATTTATGATTCAATTCATGATTCAATTCTTGATTCATAATTCGATTCATGATTCATGATTCAATTCTCAATTCATGATTCATGTTTCATGATTCATGATTCAATTCGTGATTTATGATTCAATTCATGATTCAATTCATGATTCATAATTCATGATTCTTGAATCAATTCCTGATTCATAATTCATGATTCATGATTCAATTCATGATTCATGATTCATCATTCATCATTCAATTCATAATTCATGATTCATGATTCATGATTCATGATTCAATTCATGATTCATGATTTATGATTCAATTCATGATTCAATTCATGATTCATGATTCAATTCATGATTCATGATTCATGATTCAATTAATGATTCATGATTTTATTCATGATTCATGATTCAATTCATGATTCATAATTCATAATTCTTGATTCAATTCCTGATTCATAATTCATGATTCATGATTCAATTCATGATTCATGATTCATTTCATGATTCATGATTCATGATTCACGATTCATGATTCATGATTCATGATTCATGATTTAATTCATGATTCGATTCCTGATTAAAATCATGATTCATGATTCAATTCATTATTCATAATTCATTTTTCATGATTCAATTCATGATTCATGATTCATGATTCAATTCATGATTCATGATTCATGATTCAATTCATGATTTAATTCATGAATCAATTCATGATTCGTGATTCATGATTCATGATTCAATTCATGATTCATGATTCATGATTCAATTCATGATTTAATTCATGAATCAATTCATGATTCAATTCATGATTCATGATTCAATTCATGATTCATGATTCGATTAATGATTTATGATTAAATTCATGATTCATGATTCGATTCATGATTCATGATTCATTTCATGATTCGTGATTCAGGATTCATGATTCAATTCATGATTCATGATTGATTATTCGATTCATGATTCATGATTCAATTCATGCTTCATTTTTCATGATTCAATTCATGATTTATGATTCATGATTCAATTTATGATTCGTGATTCATGATTCATGATTCAATTCATGATTCATGATTCAATTCATGATTCAATTCATGATTCAATTAATGATTCATGATTTTATTCATGATTCATGATTCAATTCATGATTCATGATTCGATTAATGATTTATGATTCAATTCATTATTTAATTCATGATTCATGATTCGATTCATGATTCATGATTCATGATTCAATTCATGATTCGTGATTCAGCATTCATGATTCAATTCATGATTCATGATTCATTATTTGATTCATGATTCATGATTCAATTCATGATTCATTTTTCATGATTCAATTCATGATTTATGATTCATGATTCAATTTATGATTCGTAATTCATGATTCATGATTCAATTCATGATTCATGATTCAATTCATGATTCAATTCATGATTCATAATTCATGATTCATGATTCAATTCATGATTCATGATTCATTTCATGATTCATGATTCAGTTGATGATTCATGATTCATTATTCAATTCATGATTTATGATTCATGATTTAATTTATGATTCATGATTCAATTCATGATTCATGATTCATGATTCAATTCATGATTCATTTCATGACTCATGATTCATGATTCATGATTTAATTCATGATTCATTTCATGACTCATGATTCATGATTCAATTCATGATTCATAATTCATGATTCATGATTCATGATTCAATTCATGATTCAATTCATGATTCATGATTCAATTCATGATTCATGATTCGAATAATGATTTATGATTCAATTCATGATTCAATTCTTGATTCATAATTCGATTCATGATTCATGATTCAATTCATGATTCATAAGTCATGATTCATGATTCAATTCTCAATTCATGATTCATGTTTCATGATTCATGATTCAATTCGTGATTAATGATTCAATTCATGATTCAATTCATGATTCATAATTCATGATTCTTGAATCAATTCCTGATTCATAATTCATGATTCATGATTCAATTCATGATTCATGATTCATTTCATGATTCATGATTCATGATTCGATTAATGATTTATGATTCAATTCATTATTTAATTCATCATTCATCATTCAATTCATAATTCATGATTCATGATTCATGATTCATGATTCAATTCATGATTCATGATTTATGATTCAATTCATGATTCAATTCATGATTCATGATTCATGATTCAATTCATGATTCATGATTCATGATTCAATTAATGATTCATGATTTTATTCATGATTCATGATTCAATTCATGATTCATAATTCATAATTCTTGATTCAATTCCTGATTCATAATTCATGATTCATGATTCAATTCATGATTCATGATTCATTTCATGATTCATGATTCATGATTCACGATTCATGATTCATGATTAATGATTCATGATTTAATTCATGATTCGATTCCTGATTAAAATCATGATTCATGATTCAATTCATTATTCATAATTCATTTTTCATGATTCAATTCATGATTCATGATTCATGATTCAATTCATGATTCATGATTCATGATTCAATTCATGATTTAATTCATGAATCAATTCATGATTCGTGATTCATGATTCATGATTCAATTCATGATTCATGATTCATGATTCAATTCATGATTTAATTCATGAATCAATTCATGATTCAATTCATGATTCATGATTCAATTCATGATTCATGATTCGATTAATGATTTATGATTAAATTCATTATTCAATTCATGATTCATGATTCGATTCATGATTCATGATTCATGATTCAATTCATGATTCGTGATTCAGGATTCATGATTCAATTCATGATTCATGATTCATTATTCGATTCATGATTCATGATTCAATTCATGCTTCATTTTTCATGATTCAATTCATGATTTATGATTCATGATTCAATTTATGATTCGTGATTCATGATTCATGATTCATGATTCAATTGATTATTCAATTCATGATTCATAATTCATGATTCAATTGATGATTCATGATTCATGATTCAATTCATGATTCGATTTATGATTTATGATTCATGATTCAATTAATGATTCATGATTCAATTCATGATTCATTATTCAATTCATGATTCGATTCCTGATTAAAATCATGATTCATGATTGAATTTATGATTCATGATTCAATTCATGATTCATGATTCAATATTCAATTCATGATTCATGATTCAATTCATGATTTAATTCATGAATCAATTCATGATTCATGATTTAATTCATGATTCAATTCATGATTCATGATTCGATTAATGATTTATGATTCAATTCATGATTCAATTCATGATTCATGATTCGATTCATGATTCATGATTCATGATTCAATTCATGATTCGTGATTCAGGATTCATGATTCAATTCATGATTCATGTTTCATTATTCGATTCATGATTCATGATTCAATTCATGATTCATTTTTCATGATTCAATTCATGATTTATGATTCATGATTCAATTTATGATTCGTGATTCATGATTCATGATTCAATTCATGATTCATGATTCAGTTGATGATTTATGATTCATGATTCAATTCGTGATTCATGATTCATGATTTAATTTATGATTCATGATTTATGATTCAATTCATGATTCATGATTCATGATTCATTTCATGATTCAATTCATGATTCATGATTCAATTCATGATTCATGATTCAATTCATGATTCATAATTCATGATTAATGATTCATGATTCAATTCATGATTCATGATTCAATTCATGATTCAATTCATGATTCATGATTCGATTAATGATTTATGATTCAATTCATGATTCAATTCTTGATTCATGATTCGATTCATGATTCATGATTCATGATTCAATTCATGATTCATGTTTCATGATTCATGATTCAATTCATGATTCATGATTCAATTCATGATTCAATTCATTATTCATAATTCATGAAAACTTGATTCAATTCCTTATTCATAATTCATGATTCATGATTCAATTCATGATTCATGATTCATGATTCATGATTCAATTCATGGTTCATGTTTCATGATTCAATTCATGATTCACGATTCATGATTCGATTCATGATTCATGATTCGATTTATGATTTATTATTCATGATTTAATTCATGATTCAATTCATGATTCATGATTCATTATTCAATTTATGATTCATGATTCATGATTCAATTCATGATTCATGATTCATGATTCGATTCATGATTCGATTTATGATTTATGATTCACGATTTAATTCATGATTCATGATTCATGATTCAATTGATGATTCATGATTCATGATTCAATTCATGATTCAATTCATGATTCATGATTCAATTCATGATTCATGATTCAATTCATGATTCATGATTCATGATTCGTCATTCAATTCATAATTCATGATTCATGATTCATGATTCAATTCATGATTCATGATTTATGATTCAATTCATGATTCAATTCATGATTCATGATTCATGATTCAATTCATGATTCATGATTTTATTCATGATTCATGATTCAATTCATGATTCGATTCCTGATTAAAATCATGATTCATGATTCAATTCATGATTCATAATTCATGATTCATGATTCAATTCATGATTCATGATTCATTTCATGATTCATGATTCATGATTCACGATTCATGATTCATGATTTGATTCATGATTCATGATTCATGATTTAATTCATGGTTCATGATTCATGATTCAATTCATGATTCGCGATTCATGATTCGATTCATGATTCATGATTCGATTTATGATTTATTATTCATGATTTAATTCATGATTCATGATTCATGATTCAATGGATGATTCATGATTCATGATTCAATTCATGATTCAATTCATGATTCATGAGTCATTATTCAATGTATGATTCATGATTCATGATTTAATTCATGATTCATGATTCAATACATGATTCATAATTCATGATTCATGATTCAATTCATAATTCATGATTCATGATTCATGATTCAATTCATGATTCATGATTTATGATTCAATTCATGATTCAATTCATGATTCATGATTCATGATTCAATTAATGATTCATGATTTAATTCATGATTCATGATTCAATTCATGATTCGATTTCTGATTAAAATCATGATTCATGATTCAATTCATGATTCATAATTCATGATTCATGATTCAATTCATGATTCATGATTCATGATTCAATTCATGATTCATGATTCATGAATCAATTCATGATTTAATTCATGAATCAATTCATGATTCATGATTCATGATTCAATTCATGATTCATGATTCATGATTCAGTTCATGATTTAATTCATGAATCAATTCATGATTCATTTCATGATTCATGATTCAATTCATGATTCATGATTCGATTAATGATTTATGATTCAATTCATGATTCAATTCCTGATTCATAATTCATGATTCCTGATTCAATTCATGATTCATGATTCATGATTCAATTCATGATTCATGATTCAGTTGATGATTCATGCTTCATGATTCAATTCATGATTCATGATTCATGATTCAATTCATGATTCATGATTCGATTAATGATTTATGATTTAATTCATTATTTAATTCATGATTCGTGATTCAGCATTCATGATTCAATTCATGATTCATGATTCATTATTTGATTCATGATTCATGATTCAATTCATGATTCATTTTTCATGATTCAATTCATGATTTATGATTCATGATTCAATTTATGATTCGTGATTCATGATTCATGATTCAATTCATGATTCATGATTCAATTCATGATTCAATTCATGATTCATAATTCATGATTCATGATTCAATTCATGATTCATGATTCATTTCATGATTCATGATTCGATTCATGATTCATGATTCGATTTATGATTCATGATTTAATTCATGATTCATGATTAAGTTGATGATTCATGATTCATGATTCAATTCATGATTTATGATTCATGATTTAATTTATGATTCATGATTCAATTCATGATTCATGATTCATGATTCAATTCATGATTCATTTCATGACTCATGATTCATGATTCATGATTTAATTCATGATTCATGATTCAATTCATGATTCATGATTTAATTCATGATTCATAATTCATGATTCATGATTCATGATTCAATTCATGATTCAATTCATGATTCATGATTCAATTCATGATTCATGATTCGATTAATGATTTATGATTCAATTCATGATTCAATTCTTGATTCATAATTCGATTCATGATTCATGATTCAATTCATGATTCATAATTCATGATTCATGATTCAATTCTCAATTCATGATTCATGTTTCATGATTCATGATTCAATTCGTGATTTATGATGAAATTCATGATTCAATTCATGATTCATAATTCATGATTCTTGAATCAATTCCTGATTCATAATTCATGATTCATGATTCAATTCATGATTCATGATTCATTTCATGATTCATGATTCATGATTCGATTAATGATTTATGATTCAATTCATGATTCATGATTCATTTCATGATTCATGATTCATAATTCATGATTCATGATTCATCATTCAATTCATAATTCATGATTCATGATTCATGATTCATGATTCAATTCAGGATTCATGATTTATGATTCAATTCATGATTCAATTCATGATTCATGATTCATGATTCAATTCATGATTCATGATTCATGATTCAATTAATGATTCATGATTTTATTCATGATTCATGATTCTATTCATGATTCATAATTCATGATTCTTGATTCAATTCCTGATTCATAATTCATGATTCATGATTCAATTCATGATTCATGATTCATTTCATGATTCATGATTCATGATTCACGATTCATGATTCATGATTCATGATTTAATTCATGATTCGATTCCTGATTAAAATCATGATTCATGATTCAATTCATGATTCATAATTCATTTTTCATGATTCAATTCATGATTCATGATTCATGATTCAATTCATGATTTAATTCATGAATCAATTCATGATTCGTGATTCATGATTCATGATTCAATTCATGATTCATGATTCATGATTCAATTCATGATTTAATTCATGAATCAATTCATGATTCAATTCATGATTCATGATTCAATTCATGATTCATGATTCGATTAATGATTTATGATTAAATTCATTATTCAATTCATGATTCATGATTCGATTTATGATTCATGATTCATGATTCAATTCATGATTCGTGATTCAGGATTCATGATTCAATTCATGATTCATGATTCATTATTCGATTCATGATTCATGATTCAATTCATGCTTCATTTTTCATGATTCAATTCATGATTTATGATTCATGATTCAATTTATGATTCGTGATTCATGATTTATGATTCAATTCATGATTCATGATTCATGATTCAATTGATTATTCAATTCATGATTCATAATTCATGATTCAATTGATGATTCATGATTCATGATTCAATTCATGATTCGATTTATGATTTATGATTCATGATTCAATTAATGATTCATGATTCAATTCATGATTCATTATTCAATTCATGATTCGATTCCTGATTAAAATCATGATTCATGATTGAATTTATGATTCATGATTCAATTCATGATTCATGATTCATGATTCAATATTCAATTCATGATTCATGATTCAATTCATGATTTAATTCATGAATCAATTCATGATTCATGATTTAATTCATAATTCAATTCATGATTCATGATTCGATTAATGATTTATGATTCAATTCATGATTCATTTCATGATTCATGATTCGATTCATGATTCATGATTCATGATTCAATTCATGATTCGTGATTCAGGATTCATGATTCAATTCATGATTCATGTTTCATTATTCGATTCATGATTCATGATTCAATTCATGATTCATTTTTCATGATTCAATTCATGATTTATGATTCATGATTCAATTTATGATTCGTGATTCATGATTCATGATTCAATTCATGATTCATGATTCAGTTGATGATTTATGATTCATGATTCAATTTGTGATTCATGATTCATGATTTAATTTATGATTCATGATTTATGATTCAATTCATGATTCATGATTCAATTCATGATTCAATTCATGATTCATGATTCAATTCATGATTCATGATTCACTTCATGATTCATAATTCATGATTAATGATTCATGATTCAATTCATGATTCATGATTCAATTCATGATTCAATTCATGATTCATGATTCGATTAATGATTTATTATTCAATTCATGATTCAATTCTTGATTCATGATTCGATTCATGATTCATGATTCATGATTCAATTCATGATTCATGTTTCATGATTCATGATTCAATTCATGATTCATGATTCAATTCATGATTCAATTCATGATTCATAATTCATGATTCTTGATTCAATTTCTTATTCATAATTCATGATTCATGATTCAATTCATGATTCATGGTTCATGATTCATGATTCAATTCATGGTTCATGTTTCATGATTCATTTCATGATTCACGATTCATGATTCGATTCATGATTCATGATTCGATTTATGATTTATTATTCATGATTTAATTCATGATTCATGATTCATTATTCAATGGATGATTCATGATTCATGATTCAATTCATGATTCAATTCATGATTCATGATTCATTATTCAATTTATGATTCATGATTCATGATTCAATTCATGATTCATGATTCGATTCATGATTCGATTTATGATTTATGATTCACGATTTAATTCATGATTCATGATTCATAATTCAATTCATGATTCAATTCATGATTCATGATTCAATTGATGATTCATGATTCATGATTCAATTCATGATTCAATTCATGATTCATGATTCATGATTCAATTCATGATTCATGATTCAATTCATGATTCATGATTCAATTCATGATTCATAATTCATGATTCATGATTCGTCATTCAATTCATAATTCATGATTCATGATTCATGATTCAATTCATGATTCATGATTTATGATTCAATTCATGATTCAATTCATGATTCATGATTCATGATTCAATTCATGATTCATGATTTTATTCATGATTCATGATTCAATTCATGATTCGATTCCTGATTAAAATCATGATTCATGATTCAATTCATGATTCATAATTCATGATTCATGATTCAATTCATGATTCATGATTCATTTCATGATTCATGATTCACGATTCATGATTCATGATTTGATTCATGATTCATGATTCATGATTTAATTCATGGTTCATGATTCATGATTCAATTCATGATTCGCGATTCATGATTCGATTCATGATTCATGATTCGATTTATGATTTATTATTCATGATTTAATTCATGATTCATGATTCATGATTCAATGGATGATTCATGATTCATGATTCAATTCATGATTCAATTCATGATTCATGAGTCATTATTCAATGTATGATTCATGATTCATGATTTAATTCATGATTCATGATTCATGATTCAATTGATGATTCGTGATTCATGATTCAATTCATGATTCATAATTCATGATTCATGATTCATAATTCATGATTCATGATTCAATTCATAATTCATGATTCATGATTCATGATTCAATTCATGATTCATGATTTATGATTCAATTCATGATTCAATTCATGATTCATGATTCATGATTCAATTAATGATTCATAATTTAATTCATGATTCATGATTCAATTCATGATTCGATTTCTGATTAAAATCATGATTCATGATTCAATTCATGATTCATAATTCATGATTCATGATTCAATTCATGATTCATGATTCATGATTCAATTCATAATTCATGATTCATGATTCAATTCATGATTCATGATTCATGATTCAATTCATGATTCATGATTCATGAATCAATTCATGATTTAATTCATGAATCAATTCATGATTCATGATTCATGATTCATGATTCAATTCATGATTCATGATTCATGATTCAGTTCATGATTTAATTCATGAATCAATTCATGATTCATTTCATGATTCATGATTCAATTCATGATTCATGATTCGATTAATGATTTATGATTCAATTCATGATTCAATTCCTGATTCATAATTCATGATTCCTGATTCAATTCATGATTCATGATTCATGATTCAATTCATGATTCATGATTCAGTTGATGATTCATGCTTCATGATTCAATTCATGATTCATGATTCATGATTCAATTCATGATTTAATTCATGAATCAATTAATGATTTAATTCATGAATCAATTCATGATTCAATTCATGATTCATGATTCAATTCATGATTCGTGATTCAGCATTCATGATTCAATTCATGATTCATGATTCATTATTTGATTCATGATTCATGATTCAATTCATGATTCAATTCATGATTCATAATTCATGATTCATGATTCAATTCATGATTCATGATTCATTTCATGATTCATGATTCGATTCATGATTCATGATTCGATTTATGATTCATGATTTAATTCATGATTCATGATTCAGTTGATGATTCATGATTCATGATTCAATTCATGATTTATGATTCATGATTTAATTTATGATTCATGATTCAATTCATGATTCATGATTCATGATTCAATTCATGATTCATTTCATGACTCATGATTCATGATTCATGATTTAATTCATGATTCATGATTCAATTCATGATTCATGATTCAATTCATGATTCATAATTCATGATTCATGATTCATGATTCAATTCATGATTTAATTCATGATTCATGATTCAATTCATGATTCATGATTCGATTAATGATTTATGATTCAATTCATGATTCAATTCTTGATTCATAATTCGATTCATGATTCATGATTCAATTCATGATTCATAATTCATGATTCATGATTCAATTCTCAATTCATGATTCATGTTTCATGATTCATGATTCAATTCGTGATTTATGATTCAATTCATGATTCAATTCATGATTCATAATTCATGATTCTTGAATCAATTCCTGATTCATAATTCATGATTCATGATTCAATTCATGATTCATGATTCATTTCATGATTCATGATTCATGATTCGCTTAATGATTTATGATTCAATTCATGATTCGTGATTCATTTCATGATTCATGATTCATAATTCATGATTCATGATTCATCATTCAATTCATAATTCATGATTCATGATTCATGATTCATGATTCAATTCATGATTCATGATTTATGATTCAATTCATGATTCAATTCATGATTCATGATTCATGATTCAATTCATGATTCATGATTCATGATTCAATTAATGATTCATGATTTTATTCATGATTCATGATTCAATTCATGATTCATAATTCATGATTCTTGATTCAATTCCTGATTCATAATTCATGATTCATGATTCAATTCATGATTCATGATTCTTTTCATGATTCATGATTCATGATTCACGATTCATGATTCATGATTCATGATTCATGAATCAATTCATGATTCATTTCATGATTCATGATTCAATTCATGATTCATGATTCGATTAATGATTTATGATTCAATTCATGATTCAATTCCTGATTCATAATTCATGATTCCTGATTCAATTCATGATTCATGATTCATGATTCAATTCATGATTCATGATTCAGTTGATGATTCATGCTTCATGATTCAATTCATGATTCATGATTCATGATTCAATTCATGATTTAATTCATGAATCAATTAATGATTTAATTCATGAATCAATTC
Organism: Mixophyes fleayi; assembly: GCF_038048845.1. Classification (NCBI taxonomy): domain Eukaryota; kingdom Metazoa; phylum Chordata; class Amphibia; order Anura; family Limnodynastidae; genus Mixophyes; species Mixophyes fleayi. The sequence continues at coordinate 33,144 of NW_027448126.1, read as the reverse complement.
ATGATTCATGATTCAATTCATGATTCATGATTCGATTAATGATTTATGATTTAATTCATTATTTAATTCATGATTCATGATTCGATTCATGATTCATGATTCATGATTCAATTCATGATTCGTGATTCAGCATTCATGATTCAATTCATGATTCATGATTCATTATTTGATTCATGATTCATGATTCAATTCATGATTCAATTCATGATTCATAATTCATGATTCATGATTCAATTCATGATTCATGATTCATTTCATGATTCATGATTCGATTCATGATTCATGATTCGATTTATGATTCATGATTTAATTCATGATTCATGATTCAGTTGATGATTCATGATTCATGATTCAATTCATGATTTATGATTCATGATTTAATTTATGATTCATGATTCAATTCATGATTCATGATTCATGATTCAATTCATGATTCATTTCATGACTCATGATTCATGATTCATGATTTAATTCATGATTCATGATTCAATTCATGATTCATGATTCAATTCATGATTCATAATTCATGATTCATGATTCATGATTCAATTCATGATTTAATTCATGATTCATGATTCAATTCATGATTCATGATTCGATTAATGATTTATGATTCAATTCATGATTCAATTCTTGATTCATAATTCGATTCATGATTCATGATTCAATTCATGATTCATAATTCATGATTCATGATTCAATTCTCAATTCATGATTCATGTTTCATGATTCATGATTCAATTCGTGATTTATGATTCAATTCATGATTCAATTCATGATTCATAATTCATGATTCTTGAATCAATTCCTGATTCATAATTCATGATTCATGATTCAATTCATGATTCATGATTCATTTCATGATTCATGATTCATGATTCGATTAATGATTTATGATTCAATTCATGATTCATGATTCATTTCATGATTCATGATTCATAATTCATGATTCATGATTCATGATTCATTTCATGATTCATGATTCATAATTCATGATTCAATTCATGATTCATGATTTATGATTCAATTCATGATTCATGATTCATGATTCATGATTCATGATTCAATTCATGATTCATGATTTATGATTCAATTCATGATTCAATTCATGATTCATGATTCATGATTCAATTCATGATTCATGATTCAATTAATGATTCATGATTTTATTCATGATTCATGATTCAATTCATGATTCATAATTCATGATTCTTGATTCAATTCCTGATTCATAATTCATGATTCATGATTCAATTCATGATTCATGATTCATTTCATGATTCATGATTCATGATTCACGATTCATGATTCATGATTCATGATTCATGATTTAATTCATGATTCGATTCCTGATTAAAATCATGATTCATGATTAAATTCATGATTCATAATTCATTTTTCATGATTCAATTCATGATTCATGATTTATGATTCAATTCATGATTCATAATTCATGATTCAATTCATGATTCATGATTCATGATTCAATTCATGATTTAATTCATGAATCAATTCATGATTCAATTCATGATTCATGATTCAATTCATGATTCATGATTCGATTAATGATTTATGATTAAATTCATTATTCAATTCATGATTCATGATTCGATTCATGATTCATGATTCATGATTCAATTCATGATTCGTGATTCAGGATTCATGATTCAATTCATGATTCATGATTCATTATTCAATTCATGATTCATGATTCAATTCATGCTTCATTTTTCATGATTCAATTCATGATTTATGATTCATGATTCAATTTATGATTCGTGATTCATGATTTATGATTCAATTCATGATTCATGATTCATGATTCAATTGATTATTCAATTCATGATTCATAATTCATGATTCAATTGATGATTCATGATTCATGATTCAATTAATGATTCGATTTATGATTTATTATTCATGATTCAATTAATGATTCATGATTCAATTCATGATTCATTATTCAATTCATGATTCGATTCCTGATTAAAATCATGATTCAAGATTGAATTTATGATTCATGATTCAATTCATGATTCATGATTCATGATTCAATATTCAATTCATGATTCATGATTCAATTCATGATTTAATTCATGAATCAATTCATGATTCATGATTTAATTCATGATTCAATTCATGATTCATGATTCGATTAATGATTTATGATTCAATTCATGATTCAATTCATGATTCATGATTCGATTCATGATTCATGATTCATGATTCAATTCATGATTCGTGATTCAGGATTCATGATTCAATTCATGATTCATGTTTCATTATTCGATTCATGATTCATGATTCAATTCATGATTCATTTTTCATGATTCAATTCATGATTTATGATTCATGATTCAATTTATGATTCGTGATTCATGATTCATGATTTAATTCATTATTCATGATTCATTTCATGATTCATGATTCAATTCATGATTCATAATTCATGATTCATGATTCATGATTCAATTCATGATTTAATTCATGATTCATGATTCAATTCATGATTCATGATTCGATTAATGATTTATGATTCAATTCATGATTCAATTCTTGATTCATAATTCGATTCATGATTCATGATTCAATTCATGATTCATAATTCATGATTCATGATTCAATTCTCAATTCATGATTCATGTTTCATGATTCATGATTCAATTCGTGATTTATGATTCAATTCATGATTCAATTCATGATTCATAATTCATGATTCTTGAATCAATTCCTGATTCATAATTCATGATTCATGATTCAATTCATGATTCATGATTCATTTCATGATTCATGATTCATGATTCGATTAATGATTTATGATTCAATTCATGATTCATGATTCATTTCATGATTCATGATTCATAATTCATGATTCATGATTCATCATTCAATTCATAATTCATGATTCATGATTCATGATTCATGATTCAATTCATGATTCATGATTTATGATTCAATTCATGATTCAATTCATGATTCATGATTCATGATTCAATTCATGATTCATGATTCATGATTCAATTAATGATTCATGATTTTATTCATGATTCATGATTCAATTCATGATTCATAATTCATGATTCTTGATTCAATTCCTGATTCATAATTCATGATTCATGATTCAATTCATGATTCATGAATCATTTCATGATTCATGATTCATGATTCACGATTCATGATTCGATTCCTGATTAAAATCATGATTCATGATTAAATTCATGATTCATAATTCATTTTTCATGATTCAATTCATGATTCATGATTTATGATTCAATTCATGATTCATAATTCATGATTCAATTCATGATTTAATTCATGAATCAATTCATGATTCGTGATTCATGATTCATGATTCAATTCATGATTCATGATTCATGATTCAATTCATGATTTAATTCATGAATCAATTCATGATTCAATTCATGATTCATGATTCAATTCATGATTCATGATTCGATTAATGATTTATGATTAAATTCATTATTCAATTCATGATTCATGATTCGATTCATGATTCATGATTCATGATTCAATTCATGATTCGTGATTCAGGATTCATGATTCAATTCATGATTCATGATTCATTATTCAATTCATGATTCATGATTCAATTCATGCTTCATTTTTCATGATTCAATTCATGATTTATGATTCATGATTCAATTTATGATTCGTGATTCATGATTTATGATTCAATTCATGATTCATGATTCATGATTCAATTGATTATTCAATTCATGATTCATAATTCATGATTCAATTGATGATTCATGATTCATGATTCAATTCATGATTCGATTTATGATTTATGATTCATGATTCAATTAATGATTCATGATTCAATTCATGATTCATTATTCAATTCATGATTCGATTCCTGATTAAAATCATGATTCAAGATTGAATTTATGATTCATGATTCAATTCATGATTCATGATTCATGATTCAATATTCAATTCATGATTCATGATTCAATTCATGATTTAATTCATGAATCAATTCATGATTCATGATTTAATTCATGATTCAATTCATGATTCATGATTCGATTAATGATTTATGATTCAATTCATGATTCAATTCATGATTCATGATTCGATTCATGATTCATGATTCATGATTCAATTCATGATTCGTGATTCAGGATTCATGATTCAATTCATGATTCATGTTTCATTATTCGATTCATGATTCATGATTCAATTCATGATTCATTTTTCATGATTCAATTCATGATTTATGATTCATGATTCAATTTATGATTCGTGATTCATGATTCATGATTCAATTCATGATTCATGATTCAGTTGATGATTCATGATTCATGATTCAATTCGTGATTCATGATTCATGATTTAATTTATGATTCATGATTTATGATTCAATTCATGATTCATGATTCATGATTCAATTCATGATTCAATTCATGATTCATGATTCAATTCAAGATTCATGATTCAATTCATGATTCATAATTCATGATTAATGATTCATGATTCAATTCATGATTCATGATTCAATTCATGATTCAATTCATGATTCATGATTCGATTAATGATTTATGATTCAATTCATGATTCAATTCTTGATTCATGATTCGATTCATGATTCATGATTCAATTCATGATTCATAATTCATGATTCATGATTCAATTCATGTTTCATGATTCATGATTCAATTCATGATTCATGATTCAATTCATGATTCAATTCATGATTCATAATTCATGATTCTTGATTCAATTCCTTATTCATAATTCATGATTCATGATTCATTTCATGATTCATGATTCATGATTCAATTCATGGTTCATGTTTCATTATTCAATTCATGATTCACGATTCATGATTTGATTCATGATTCATGATTCGATTTATGATTTATTATTCATGATTTAATTCATGATTCGTGATTCATTATTCAATGGATGATTCATGATTCATGATTCAATTCATGATTCAATTCATGATTCATGATTCATTATTCAATTTATGATTCATGATTCATGATTCAATTCATGATTCATGATTCATGATTCGATTCATGATTCGATTTATGATTTATGATTCACGATTTAATTCATGATTCATGATTCATGATTCAATTGATGATTCATGATTCATGATTCAATTCATGATTCAATTCATGATTCATGATTCATGATTCAAATCATGATTCATGATTCAATTCATGATTCATGATTCAATTCATGATTCATAATTCATGATTCATCATTCAATTCATAATTCATGATTCATGATTCATGATTCAATTCATGATTCATGATTTATGATTCAATTCATGATTCAATTCATGATTCATGATTCATGATTCAATTCATGATTCATGATTTTATTCATGATTCATGATTCAATTCATGATTCGATTCCTGATTAAAATCATGATTCATGATTCAATTCATGATTCATAATTCATGATTCATGATTCAATTCATGATTCATGATTCATTTCATGATTCATGATTCACGATTCATGATTCATGATTTGATTCATGATTCATGATTCATGATTCAATTCATGGTTCATGATTCATGATTCAATTCACGATTCACGATTCATGATTCGATTCATGATTCATGATTCGATTTATGATTTATTATTCATGATTTAATTCATGATTCATGATTCATGATTCAATTCATGATTCAATTCATGATTCATGAGTCATTATTCAATGTATGATTCATGATTCATGATTTAATTCATGATTCATGATTCATGATTCAATTGATGATTCGTGATTCATGATTCAATTCATGATTCAATTCATGATTCATGATTCATGATTTAATTCATGATTCATGATTCAATACATGATTCATAATTCATGATTCATGATTCAATTCATAATTCATGATTCATGATTCATGATTCAATTCATGATTCATGATTTATGATTCAATTCATGATTCAATTCATGATTCATGATTCATGATTTAATTCATGATTCATGATTAAATTCATGATTCGATTTCTGATTAAAATCATGATTCATGATTCAATTCATGATTTATAATTCATGATTCATGATTCAATTCATGATTCATGATTCATGATTCAATTCATGATTCATGATTTATGAATCAATTCATGATTTAATTCATGAATCAATTCATGATTCATGATTCATGATTCATAATTCAATTCATGATTCATGATTCATAATTCAATTCATGATTCATGATTCATGATTCAGTTCATGATTTAATTCATGAATCAATTCATGATTCATTTCATGATTCATGATTCAATTCATGATTCATGATTCGATTAATGATTTATGATTCAATTCATGATTCAATTCCTGATTCATAATTCATGATTCCTGATTCAATTCATGATTCATGATTCATGATTCAATTCATGATTCATGATTCAGTTGATGATTCATGATTCATGATTCAATTCATGATTCATGATTCAGGATTTAATTTATGATTCATGATTTATGATTCAACTCATGATTCATGATTCAATTCATGATTCAATTCATGATTCATGATTCAATTCATGATTCATGATTCAATTCATGATTCAATTCTTGATTCATGATTCATGATTTAATTCATGATTCATGATTCAATACATGATTCATAATTCATGATTCATGATTCAATTCATAATTCATGATTCATGATTCATGATTCAATTCATGATTCATGATTTATGATTCAATTCATGATTCAATTCATGATTCATGATTCATGATTCAATTAATGATTCATGATTTAATTCATGATTCATGATTAAATTCATGATTCGATTTCTGATTAAAATCATGATTCATGATTCAATTCATGATTTATAATTCATGATTCATGATTCAATTCATGATTCATGATTCATGATTCAATTCATGATTCATGATTCATGAATCAATTCATGATTTAATTCATGAATCAATTCATGATTCATGATTCATGATTCATAATTCAATTCATGATTCATGATTCAGTTCATGATTTAATTCATGAATCAATTCATGATTCATTTCATGATTCATGATTCAATTCATGATTCATGATTCGATTAATGATTTATGATTCAATTCATGATTCAATTCCTGATTCATAATTCATGATTCCTGATTCAATTCATGATTCATGATTCATGATTCAATTCATGATTCATGATTCAGTTGATGATTCATGATTCATGATTCAATTCATGATTCATGATTCAGGATTTAATTTATGATTCATGATTTATGATTCAACTCATGATTCATGATTCAATTCATGATTCAATTCATGATTCATGATTCAATTCATGATTCATAATTCATGATTAATGATTCATGATTCAATTCATGATTCATGATTCAATTCATGATTCAATTCATGATTCATGATTCGATTAATGATTTATGATTCAATTCATGATTCAATTCTTGATTCATGATTCGATTCATGATTCATGATTCATGATTCAATTCATGATTCATAATTCATGATTCATGATTCAATTCATGATTCATGATTCGATTCATGATTCATGATTCATGTTTCATGATTCATGATTCAAGTCATGATTCATGATTCAATTCATGATTCAATTCATGATTCATAATTCATGATTCTTGATTCAATTCCTGATTCATAATTCATGATTCATGATTCAATTCATGATTCATGATTCATTTCATGATTCATGATTCATGATTCACGATTCATGATTCATGATTTGATTCATGATTCATGATTCATGATTCAATTCATGGTTCATGATTCATGATTCGATTCATGATTCATTATTCGATTTATGATTTATTATTCATGATTTAATTCATGATTCATGATTCATGATTCAATGGATGATTCATGATTCTTGATTCAATACATGATTCAATTCATGATTCATGATTCATTATTCAATTTATGATTCATGGTTCATGATTCGATTCATGATTCGATTTATGATTCATGATTCATGATTCAAATCATGATTCGATTTATGATTTATGATTCATGATTTAATTCATGATTCATGATTCATGATTCAATTGATGATTCATGATTCATGATTCAATTCATGATTCAATTCATGATTCATGATTCAATTCATGATTCAATTCATGATTCATGATTCATGATTCAATTCATGATTCATGATTCAATTCATCATTCATGATTCAATTCATGATTCATGATTCATGATTCATGATTCAATTCATGATTCATGATTTATGATTCAATTCATGATTCAATTCATGATTCATGATTCATGATTCAATTCATGATTCATGATTCATGATTCAATTAATGATTCATGATTTTATTCATGATTAATGATTCAATTCATGATTCGATTCCTGATTAACATCATGATTCATGATTCAATTCATGATTCATAATTCATGATTCTTGATTCAATTCCTGATTCATAATTCATGATTCATGATTCAATTCATGATTCATGATTCATATCATGATTCATGATTCATGATTCAATTCATGATTCATAATTCATGATTCAATTCATGATTTAATTCATGAATCAATTCATGATTCGTGATTCATGATTCATAATTCATTTTTCATGATTCAATTCATGATTCATAATTCATTTTTCATGATTCAATTCATGATTCATGATTCATGATTCATGATTCAATTCATGATTCATGATTCATGATTCAATTCATGATTTAATTCATGAATCAATTCATGATTCGTGATTCATGATTCATGATTCAATTCATGATTTATGATTCATGATTCAATTCATGATTTAATTCATGAATCAATTCATGATTCAATTCATGATTCATGATTCAATTCATGATTCATGATTCATTATTCGATTCATGATTCATGATTCAATTCATGATTCATTTTTCATGATTCAATTCATGATTTATGATTCATGATTCAATTTATGATTCATGATTCATGATTTATGATTCAATTGATGATTCATGATTCATGATTCAATTGATGATTCATGATTCATGATTCAATTCATGATTAGATTTATGATTTATGATTCATGATTCATGATTCAATTCATGATTCATGATTCAATTCATGATTCATGATTCAATTCATGATTCATAATTCATGATTCATGATACATGATTCAATTCATGATTCATGATTTATGATTCAATTCATGATTCATGATTCAATTAATGATTCATGATTCAATTCATGATTCATGATTCAATTCATGATTCATGATTCATGATTCACGATTCATGATTCATGATTCATGATTCATGATTCAATTCATGATTCGATTCCTGATTAAAATCATGATTTATGATTCAATTCATGATTCATAATTCATTTTTCATGATTCAATTCATGATTCATGATTCATGATTCATGATTCAATTCATGATTCATGATTCATGACTCAATTCATGATTTAATTCATGAATCAATTCATGATTCGTGATTCATGATTCAATTCATGATTCATGATTCATGATTCAATTCATGATTCAATTCATGATTCATGATTTAATTCATGATTCATGATTCGATTAATGATTTATGATTAAATTAATTATTCAATTCATGATTCATGATTTGATTCATGATTCATGATTCATGATTCAATTCATGATTCAGGATTCAATTCATGATTCATGATTCATTATTCGATTCATGATTCATGATTCAATTCATGATTCATTTTTCATGATTCAATTCATGATTTATGATTCATGATTCAATTTATGATTCGTGATTCATGATTTATGATTCAATTGATGATCATGATTCATGATTCAATTGATGATTCAATTCATGATTCATAATTCATGATTCAATTGATGATTCATGATTCATGATTCAATTCATGATTTGATATATGATTTATGATTCATGATTCATGATTCAATTCATGATTCATGATTCAATTCATGATTCATGATTCAATTCATGATTCATAATTCATGATTCATGATACATGATTCAATTCATGATTCATGATTTATGATTCAATTCATGATTCATGATTCAATTAATGATTCATGATTCAATTCATGATTCATGATTCAATTCATGATTCATGATTCAATTCATGATTCATGATTCATGATTCACGATTCATGATTCATGATTCATGATTCATGATTCAATTCATGATTCGATTCCTGATTAAAATCATGATTTATGATTCAATTCATGATTCATAATTCATTTTTCATGATTCAATTCATGATTCATGATTCATGATTCATGATTCAATTCATGATTCATGATTCATGACTCAATACATGATTTAATTCATCAATCAATTCATGATTCGTGATTCATGATTTATGATTCAATTCATGATTCATGATTCATGATTCAATTCATGATTTAATTCATGAATCAATTCATGATTCAATTCATGATTCATGATTCAATTCATGATTCATGATTCATGATTCATGATTTGATTCATGATTCATGATTCATGATTCAATTCATGATTCATGATTCAATTCATGATTCATGATTCATTATTCGATTCATGATTCATGATTCAATTCATGATTCATTTTTCATGATTCAATTCATGATTTATGATTCATGATTCAATTTATGATTCGTGATTCATGATTTATGATTCAATTCATGATTCATGATTCAATTGATGATTCAATTCATGATTCATAATTCATGATTCAATTGATGATTCATGATTCATGATTCAATTCATGATTCGATTTATGATTTATGATTCATGATTCATGATTCAATTCATGATTCATGATTCAATTCATGATTCATAATTCATGATTCATGATACATGATTCAATTCATGATTCATGATTTATGATTCAATTCATGATTCATGATTCAATTAATGATTCATGATTCAATTCATGATTCATGATTCAATTCATGATTCATGATTCATGATTCACGATTCATGATTCATGATTCATGATTCATGATTCAATTCATGATTCGATTCCTGATTAAAATCATGATTTATGATTCAATTCATGATTCATAATTCATTTTTCATGATTCAATTCATGATTCATGATTCATGATTCATGATTCAATTCATGATTCATGATTCATGACTCAATTCATGATTTAATTCATGAATCAATTCATGATTCGTGATTCATGATTCATGATTCATGATTCAATTCATGATTTAATTCATGAATCAATTCATGATTCAATTCATGATTCATGATTCAATTCATGATTCATGATTCGATTAATGATTTATGATTAAATTCATTATTCAATTCATGATTCATGATTTGATTCATGATTCATGATTCATGATTCAATCCATGATTCATGATTTAATTCATGATTCATGATTCATTATTCAATTCATGATTCATGATTGAATTCATTATTCATTTTTCATGATTCAATTCATGATTTATGATTCATGATTCAATTTATGATTCGTGATTCATGATTTATGATTCAATTCATGATTCATGATTCATGATTCAATTGATGATTCAATTCATGATTCATAATTCATGATTCAATTGATGATTCATGATTTATGATTCAATTCATGATTCATGATTCATGATTCAATTGATGATTCAATTCATGATTCATAATTCATGATTCAATTGATGATTCATGATTCATGATTCGATTTATGATTTATGATTCATGATTCATGATTCAATTCATGATTCATGATTCAATTCATGATTCATGATTCAATTCATGATTCATAATTCATGATTCATGATACATGATTCAATTCATGATTCATGATTTATGATTCAATTCATGATTCATGATTCAATTAATGATTCATGATTCAATTCATGATTCATGATTCAATTCATGATTCGATTCCTGATTAAAATCATGATTCATGATTGAATTTATGATTCATGATTCAATTCATGATTCATGATTCATGATTCAATATTCAATTCATGATTCATGATTCAATTCATGATTTAATTCATGAATCAATTCATGATTCATGATTTAATTCATGATTCAATTCATGATTTATGATTCGATTAATGATTCATGATTCAATTCATGTTTCAATTCATGATTCATGATTCGATTCATGATTCATGATTCAATTCATGATTCGTGATTCAGGATTTATGATTCAATTCATGATTCATGTTTCATTATTCGATTCATGATTCATGATTCAATTCATGATTCATTTTTCATGATTCAATTCATGATTTATGATTTATGATTCAATTTATGATTCGTGATTCATGATTCATGATTCAATTCATGATTCATGATTCAGTTGATGATTCATGATTCATGATTCAATTCATGATTCATAATTCATGATTTAATTTATGATTCATGATTTTTGATTCAATTCATGATTCAATTCATGATTCATGATTCAATTCATGATTCAATTCATGATTTATGATTCGATTCATGATTCATGATTCAATTCATGATTCGTGATTCAGGATTTATGATTCAATTCATGATTCATGTTTCATTATTCGATTCATGATTCATGATTCAATTCATGATTCATTTTTCATGATTCAATTCATGATTTATGATTTATGATTCAATTTATGATTAGTGATTCATGATTCATGATTCAATTCATGATTCATGATTCAGTTGATGATTCATGATTCATGATTCAATTCATGATTCATAATTCATGATTTAATTTATGATTCATGATTTTTGATTCAATTCATGATTCAATTCATGATTCATGATTCAATTCATGATTCATGATTCAATTCATGATTCAATTCATTATTTCTGATTCGATTAATGATTTATGATTCAATTCATGATTCAATTCATGATTCAATTCATGATTCACGATTCATGATTCGATTCATGATTCATGATTCGATTTATGATTTATTATTCATGATTTAATTCATGATTCATGATTCAATGGATGATTCATGATTCATGATTCAATTCATGATTCAATTCATGATTCATGATTCTTTATTCAATTTATGATTCATGGTTCATGATTCAATTCATGATTCATGATTCATGATTCGATTCATGATTCGATTTATGATTTATGATTCACGATTTAATTCTTGATTCATGATTCATGATTCAATTGATGATTCATGATTCATGATTCAATTCATGATTCAATTCATGATTCATGATTCATGATTCAATTCATGATTCATGATTCAATTCATGATTCATGATTCAATTCATGATTCATAATTCATGATTCATGAGTCATCATTCAATTCATAATTCATGATTCATGATTCATGATTCAATTCATGATTCATGATTTATGATTCAATTCATGATTCAATTCATGATTCATGATTCAATTAATGATTCATGATTTTATTCATGATTCATGATTCAATTCATGATTCGATTCCTGATTAAAATCATGATTCATGATTCAATTCATGATTCATAATTCATGATTCTTGATTCAATTCCTGATTCATAATTCTTGATTCATGATTCAATTCATGATTTAATTCATGAATCAATTCATGATTCAATTCATGATTCATGATTCAATTCATGATTCATGATTCGATTAATGATTTATGATTAAATTCATTATTCAATTCATGATTCATGATTTGATTCATGATTCATGATTCATGATTCAATTCATGATTCATGATTCAATTCATGATTCATGATTCATTATTCGATTCATGATTCATGATTCAATTCATGATTCATTTTTCATGATTCAATTCATGATTTATGATTCATGATTCAATTTATGATTCGTGATTCATGATTTATGATTCAATTCATGATTCATGATTCATGATTCAATTGATGATTCAATTCATGATTCATAATTCATGATTCAATTGATGATTCATGATTCATGATTCAATTCATGATTCGATTTATGATTTATGATTCATGATTCATGATTCAATTCATGATTCATGATTCAATTCATGATTCATGATTCAATTCATGATTCATAATTCATGATTCATGATACATGATTCAATTCATGATTCATGATTTATGATTCAATTCATGATTCATGATTCAATTAATGATTCATGATTCAATTCATGATTCATGATTCAATTCATGATTCGATTCCTGATTAAAATCATGATTCATGATTAAATTTATGATTCATGATTCAATTCATGATTCATGATTCATGATTCAATATTCAATTCATGATTCATGATTCAATTCATGATTTAATTCATGAATCAATTCATGATTCATGATTTAATTCATGATTCAATTCATGATTCATGATTCGATTAATGATTCATGATTCAATTCATGATTCAATTCATGATTCATGATTCGATTCATGATTCATGATTCAATTCATGATTCGTGATTCAGGATTCATGATTCAATTCATGATTCATGTTTCATTATTCGATTCATGATTCATGATTCAATTCATGATTCATTTTTCATGATTCAATTCATGATTTATGATTCATGATTCAATTTATGATTCGTGATTCATGATTCATGATTCAATTCATGATTCATGATTCAGTTGATGATTCATGATTCATGATTCAATTCATGATTCATGATTTAATTTATTATTCATGATTTATGATTCAATTCATGATTCAATTCATGATTCATGATTCAATTCATAATTCATGATACAATTCATGATTCATAATTCATGATTAATGATTCATGATTCAATTCATGATTCATGATTCAATTCATGATTCATGATTCGATTAATGATTTATGATTCAATTCATGATTCAATTCTTGATTCATGATTCGATTCATGATTCATGATTCATGATCCAATTCATGATTCATAATTCATGAATCATGATTCAATTCATGATTCATGATTCATGATTCGATTCATGATTCATGATTCAATTCATGATTCATGTTTCATGATTCATGATTCAATTCATGATTCATGATTCAATTCATGATTCAATTCATGATTCATAATTCATGATTCTTGATTCAATTCCTTATTCATATGTCATAATTCATGATTCAATTCATGATTCATGATTCATTTCATGATTCATGATTCATGATTCACGATTCATGATTCATGATTTGATTCATGATTCATGATTCAATTCATGGTTCATGATTCATGATTCAATTCATGATTCACGATTCATGATTCGATTCATGATTCATGATTCGATTTATGATTTATTAATTATGATTTAATTCATGATTCATGATTCATGATTCAATGGATGATTCATGATTCATGATTCAATTCATGATTCAATTCATGATTCATGATTCTTTATTCAATTTATGATTCATGGTTCATGATTCAATTCATGATTCATGATTCATGATTCGATTCATGATTCGATTTATGATTTATGATTCACGATTTAATTCATGATTCATGATTCATGATTCAATTGATGATTCATGATTCATGATTCAATTGATGATTCAATTCATGATTCATGTTTCATGATTCAATTCATGATTCATGATTCAATTCATGATTCATGATTCAATTCATGATTCATAATTCATGATTCATGATTCATCATTCAATTCATAATTCATGATTTATGATTCATGATTCAATTCATGATTCATGATTTATGATTCAATTCATGATTCAATTCATGATTCATGATTCATGATTCAATTAATGATCCATGATTTTATTCATGATTCATGATTCAATTCATGATTCGATTCCTGATTAAAATCATGATTCATGATTCAATTCATGATTCATAATTCATGATTCTTGATTCAATTCCTGATTCATAATTCATGATTCATGATTCAATTCATGATTCATGATTCATTTCATGATTCATGATTCATGATTCACGATTCATGATTCATGATTTGATTCATGATTCATGATTCATGATTCATGATTCAATTCATGGTTCATGATTCATGATTCAATTCATGATTCACGATTCATGATTCGATTAATGATTCATGATTCGATTCATGATTCATGATTCGATTTATGATTTATTATTCATGATTTAATTCATGATTCATGATTCAGTTGATGATTCATGATTCATGATTCAATTCATGATTCATGATTTCATTTATTATTCATGATTTATGATTCAATTCATGATTCAATTCATGATTCATGATTCAATTCATAATTCATGATACAATTCATGATTCATAATTCATGATTAATGATTCATGATTCAATTCATGATTCATGATTCAATTCATGATTCATGATTCGATTAATGATTTATGATTCAATTCATGATTCAATTCTTGATTCATGATTCGATTCATGATTCATGATTCATGATCCAATTCATGATTCATAATTCATGAATCATGATTCAATTCATGATTCATGATTCATGATTCGATTCATGATTCATGATTCAATTCATGATTCATGTTTCATGATTCATGATTCAATTCATGATTCATGATTCAATTCATGATTCAATTCATGATTCATAATTCATGATTCTTGATTCAATTCCTTATTCATATGTCATAATTCATGATTCAATTCATGATTCATGATTCATTTCATGATTCATGATTCATGATTCACGATTCATGATTCATGATTTGATTCATGATTCATGATTCAATTCATGGTTCATGATTCATGATTCAATTCATGATTCACGATTCATGATTCGATTCATGATTCATGATTCGATTTATGATTTATTAATTATGATTTAATTCATGATTCATGATTCATGATTCAATGGATGATTCATGATTCATGATTCAATTCATGATTCAATTCATGATTCATGATTCTTTATTCAATTTATGATTCATGGTTCATGATTCAATTCATGATTCATGATTCATGATTCGATTCATGATTCGATTTATGATTTATGATTCACGATTTAATTCATGATTCATGATTCATGATTCAATTGATGATTCATGATTCATGATTCAATTCATGATTCAATTCATGATTCATGTTTCATGATTCAATTCATGATTCATGATTCAATTCATGATTCATGATTCAATTCATGATTCATAATTCATGATTCATGATTCATCATTCAATTCATAATTCATGATTTATGATTCATGATTCAATTCATGATTCATGATTTATGATTCAATTCATGATTCAATTCATGATTCATGATTCATGATTCAATTAATGATCCATGATTTTATTCATGATTCATGATTCAATTCATGATTCGATTCCTGATTAAAATCATGATTCATGATTCAATTCATGATTCATAATTCATGATTCTTGATTCAATTCCTGATTCATAATTCATGATTCATGATTCAATTCATGATTCATGATTCATTTCATGATTCATGATTCATGATTCACGATTCATGATTCATGATTTGATTCATGATTCATGATTCATGATTCATGATTCATGATTCAATTCATGGTTCATGATTCATGATTCAATTCATGATTCACGATTCATGATTCGATTCATGATTCATGATTCGATTCATGATTCATGATTCGATTTATGATTTATTATTCATGATTTAATTCATGATTCATGATTCATGGTTCATGATTCAATTCATGATTCATGATTCAATTCATGATTCAATTTATGATTCATGATTCATTATTCAATGTATGATTCATGGTTCATGATTCAATTCATGATTCATGATTCGATTCATGATTCGATTTATGATTTATGATTCATGATTTAATTCATGATTCATGATTCAATTCCTGATTCATAATTCATGATTCATGATTCAATTCATAATTCATGATTCATGATTCATGATTCAATTCATGATTCATGATTTATGATTCAATTCATGATTCAATTCATGATTCATGATTCATGATTCAATTAATGATTCATGATTTAATTCATGATTCATGATTCAATTCATGATTCGATTCCTGATTAAAATCATGATTCATGATTCAATTCATGATTCATAATTCATGATTCATGATTCAATTCATGATTCATGATTCATGATTCATGATTCAATTCATGATTCATGATTCATGAATCAATTCATGATTTAATTCATGAATCAATTCATGATTCATTTCATGATTCATGATTCAATTCATGATTCCTGATTCAATTCATGATTCATGATTCATGATTCATTTCATGATTCATGATTCATGATTCATGATATATGATTCATGATTTGATTCATGATTCATAATTCATGATTCAATTCATGGTTCATGATTCATGATTCATGATTCAATTCATGATTCACGATTCATGATTCGATTCATGATTCAAGATTCATGATTCAATTCATGATTCAATTCATGATTCATGAATCATGATTCAATTTATGATTCATGATTCATGATTCAATTCATGATTTATGATTCATGATTCAAATCATGATTTAATTCATTATTCATGATTCATGATTCAATTCATGATTAATGATTCAATTCATGAATCATGATTCATGATTCAATTCATGATTCAATTCATGATTCAAGATTCATGATTCATGATTCAATTCATGATTCATTATTCAATTCATGATTCATGATTCAATTCATGATTCATGATTCATGATTCAATTCATAATTCTTGATTCATGATTCATGATTCAAATCATGATTCATGATTTATGATTCAATTCATGATTCAATTCTTGATTCATGATTCATGATTCATGATTCAATTAATGATTCATGATTCAATTAATGATTCATGATTCAATTCATGATTCGATTCCTTATTAAAATCATGATTCATGATTCAATTCATGATTCATAATTCATGATTCATGATTCAATTCATGATTCATGATTCATGATTCATGATTCAATTCATGATTCATGATTCATGATTCAATTCATGATTCATGATTCATGAATCAATTAATGATTTAATTCATGAATCAATTCATGATTTAATTCATGATTCATGATTCAATTCATGATTCATGATTCGATTAATGATTTATGATTCAATTCATTATTTAATTCATGATTCATGATTCGATTCATGATTCATGATTCATGATTCAATTCATGATTTGTGATTCAGCATTCATGATTCAATTCATGATTCATGATGCATTATTTGATTCATGATTCATGATTCAATTCATGATTCATTTTTCATGATTCAATTCATGATTTATGATTCATGATTCAATTTATGATTCGTGATTCATGATTCATGATTCAATTCATGATTCATGATTCAATTCATGATTCAATTCATGATTCATAATTCATGATTCATGATTCATAATTCATGATTCATGATTCAATTCATGATTCATGATTCATTTCATGATTCATGATTCATGATTCGATTCATGATTAATGATTCATGATTCATTTCATGATTCATGATTCATGATTCATGATTCAATTGATGATTCATGATTCATGATTCATGATTCGATTCATGATTCATGATTCTATTTATGATTCATGATTTAATTCATGATTCATGATTCAGTTGATGATTCATGATTCATGATTCAATTCATGATTCATGATTCATGATTTAATTTATGATTCATGATTCAATTCATGATTCATTTCATGACTCATGATTCATGATTCATGATTTAATTCATGATTCATGATTCAATTCATGATTCATGATTCAATTCATGATTCATAATTCATGATTCATGATTCATGATTCAATTCATGATTCAATTCATGATTCATGATTCAATTCATGATTCAATTCATGATTCATGATTCGATTAATGATTTATGATTCAATTCATGATTTAATTCTTGATTCATAATTCGATTCATGATTCATGATTCAATTCATGATTCATAATTCATGATTCATGATTCAATTCTCAATTCATGATTCATGTTTCATGATTCATGATTCAATTCATGATTTATGATTCAATTCATGATTCAATTCATGATTCATAATTCATGATTCTTGAATCAATTCCTGATTCATAATTCATGATTCATGATTCAATTCATGATTCATGATTCATTTCATGATTCATGATTCATGATTCGATTAATGATTTATGATTCAATTCATTATTTAATTCATCATTCATGATTCAATTCATGATTCATAATTCATGATTCATGATTCATGATTCATGATTCAATTCATGATTCATGATTTATGATTCAATTCATGATTCAATTCATGATTCATGATTCATGATTCAATTCATGATTCATGATTTTATTCATGATTCATGATTCAATTCATGATTCATGATTCATGATTCAATTCATGATTCGATTCCTGATTAAAATCATGATTCATGATTCAATTCATGATTCATAATTCATTTTTCATGATTCAATTCATGATTCATGATTCATGATTCAATTCATGATTCATGATTCATGATTCAATTCATGATTTAATTTATGAATCAATTCATGATTCGTGATTCATGATTCATGATTCAATTCATGATTCATGATTCATGATTCAATTCATGATTTAATTCATGAATCAATTCATGATTCAATTCATGATTCATGATTCAATTCATGATTCATGATTCGATTAATGATTTATGATTAAATTCATTATTCAATTCATGATTCATGATTCGATTCATGATTCATGATTCATGATTCAATTCATGATTCGTGATTCAGGATTCATGATTCAATTCATGATTCATGATTCATTATTCGATTCATGATTCATGATTCAATTCATGATTCATTTTTCATGATTCAATTCATGATTTATGATTCATGATTCAATTCATGATTCATGATTCGATTCATGATTCATGATTCATGATTCAATTCATGATTCGTGATTCAGGATTCATGATTCAATTCATGATTCATGTTTCATTATTCGATTCATGATTCATGATTCAATTCATGATTCATTTTTCATGATTCAATTCATGATTTATGATTCATGATTCAATTTATGATTCGTGATTCATGATTCATGATTCAATTCATGATTCATGATTCAGTTGATGATTCATGATTCAAATCATGATTCATGATTCATGATTCAATTCATGATTTAATTCATGATTCATGATTCAATTCATGATTCATGATTCATGATCCAATTCATGATTAATGATTCATGATTCAATTCATGATTCAATTCATGATTCATGATTCATGATTCATGATTCATGATTCAATTCATGATTCATGATTCAATTCATGATTAATGATTCGATTCATGATTCATGATTCATGATTCAATTCATGATTCATGATTCATGATTCATGATTCAATTCATGATTCATGATTCATGATTCGATTCATGATTTATGATTCGATTTATGATTTATGATTCATGATTTAATTCATGATTTATGATTCATGATTCAATTGATGATTCATGTATCATGATTCAATTCATGATTATATTCATGATTCATGATTCAATTTATGATTCATGATTCATGATTCAATTCATGATTCATAAATCATGATTCATTATTCAATTCATGATTCATAATTCATGATTCATGATTCATGATTCAATTCATGATTCATGGTTTATGATTGAATTCATGATTCATGATTCATGATTCAATTAATGATTCATGATTCAATTCATGATTCAATTCATGATTCATAATTCATGATTCATGATTCAATTCATGATTCATGATTCATTTCATGATTCATGATTCATAATTCGATTCATGATTCATGATTCGATTTATGATTCATGATTTAATTCATGATTCAGTTGATGATTCATGATTCATGATTCAATTCATGATTTATGATTCATGATTTAATTTATGATTCATGATTCAATTCATGATTCATGATTCATGATTCAATTCATGATTCATTTCATGACTCATGATTCATGATTCATGATTTAATTCATGATTCATGATTCAATTCATGATTCATAATTCATGATTCATGATTCATGATTCAATTCATGATTCACTTCATGATTCATGATTCAATTCATGATTCATGATTCGATTAATGATTTATGATTCAATTCATGATTCAATTCTTGATTCATAATTCGATTCATGATTCATGATTCAATTCATGATTCATAATTCATGATTCATGATTCAATTCGTGATTTATGATTCAATTCATGATTCAATTCATGATTCATAATTCATGATTCTTGAATCAATTCCTGATTCATAATTCATGATTCATGATTCAATTCATGATTCATGATTCATTTCATGATTCATGATTCATGATTCGATTAATGATTTATGATTCAATTCTTTATTTAATTCATGATTCATGATTCAATTCATGATTCATAATTCATGATTCATGATTCATCATTCAATTCATAATTCATGATTCATGATTCATGATTCATGATTCAATTCATGATTCATGATTTATGATTCAATTCATGATTCAATTCATGATTCATGATTCATGATTCAATTCATGATTCATGATTCATGATTCAATTAATGATTCATGATTTTATTCATGATTCATGATTCAATTCATGATTCATAATTCATGATTCTTGATTCAATTCCTGATTCATAATTCATGATTCATGATTCAATTCATGATTCATGATTCATTTCATGATTCATGATTTAATTCATGATTCGATTCCTGATTAAAATCATGATTCATGATTCAATTCATGATTTATAATTCATTTTTCATGATTCAATTCATGATTCATGATTCATGATTCAATTCATGATTCATGATTCATGATTCAATTCATGATTTAATTCATGAATCAATTCATGATTCGTGATTCATGATTCATGATTCAATTCATGATTTAATTCATGAATCAATTCACGATTCAATTCATGATTCATGATTCAATTCATGATTCATGATTCGATTAATGATTTATGATTAAATTCATTATTCAATTCATGATTCATGATTCGATACATGATTCATGATTCATGATTCAATTCATGATTCGTGATTCAGGATTCATGATTCAATTCATGATTCATGATTCATTATTCGATTCATGATTCATGATTCAATTCATGCTTCATTTTTCATGATTCAATTCATGATTTATGATTCATAATTCAATTTATGATTCGTGATTTATGATTCAATTCATGATTCATGATTCATGATTCAATTGATTATTCAATTCATGATTCATAATTCATGATTCAATTGATGATTCATGATTCATGATTCAATTCATGATTCGATTTATGATTTATGATTCATGATTCAATTAATGATTCATGATTAAATTCATGATTCATTATTCAATTCATGATTCAATTCCTGATTAAAATCATGATTCATGATTGAATTTATGATTCATGATTCAATGCATGATTCATGATTCATGATTCAATATTCAATTCATGATTCATGATTCAATTCATGATTTAATTCATGAATCAATTCATGATTCATGATTTAATTCATGATTCAATTCATGATTCATGATTCGATTAATGATTTATGATTCAAATCATGATTCAATTCATGATTCATGATTCGATTCATGATTCATGATTCATGATTCAATTCATGATTCGTGATTCAGGATTCATGATTCAATTCATGATTCATGTTTCATTATTCGATTCATGATTCATGATTCAATTCATGATTCATTTTTCATGATTCAATTCATGATTTATGATTCATGATTCAATTTATGATTTGTGATTCATGATTCATGATTCAATTCATGATTCATGATTCAGTTGATGATTCATGATTCATGATTCAATTCGTGATTCATGATTCATGATTTAATTTATGATTCATGATTTATGATTCAATTCATGATTCATGATTCATGATTCAATTCATGATTCAATTCATGATTCATGATTCAATTCATGATTCAATTCATGATTCATGATTCATTATTCAATTTATGATTCATGATTCATGATTCAATTCATGATTCATGATTCATGATTCGATTCATGATTCGATTTATGATTTATGATTCACGATTTAATTCATGATTCATGATTCATGATTCAATTGATGATTCATGATTCATGATTCAATTCATGATTCAATTCATGATTCATGATTCATGATTCAATTCATGATTCATGATTCAATTCATGATTCATGATTCAATTCATGATTCATAATTCATGATTCATGATTCATCATTCAATTCATAATTCTAGATTCATGATTCATGATTCAATTCATGATTCATGATTTATGATTCAATTCATGATTCAATTCATGATTCATGATTCATGATTCAATTCATGATTCATGATTTTATTCATGATTCATGATTCAATTCATGATTCGATTCCTGATTAAAATCATGATTCATGATTCAATTCATAATTCATGATTCATGATTCAATTCATGATTCATGATTCATTTCATGATTCATGATTCATGATTCACAATTCATGATTTATGATTTGATTCATGATTCATGATTCATGATTCAATTCATGGTTCATGATTCATGATTCAATTAATGATTCATGATTCATGATTCAATTCATGGTTCATGATTCATGATTCAATTAATGATTCACGATTCATGATTCGATTCATGATTCATGATTCGATTAATGATTTATTATTCATGATTTAATTCATGATTCATGATTCATGATTTAATGGCTGATTCATGATTCATGATTCAATTCATGATTCAATTCATGATTCATGAGTCATTATTCAATGTATGATTCATGATTTAATTCATGATTCATGATTCATGATTCAATTGATGATTCGTGATTCATGATTCAATTCATGATTCAATTCATGATTCGTGATACATGATTTAATTCATGATTCATGATTCAATACATGATTCATAATTCATGATTCATGATTCAATTCATAATTCATGATTCATGATTCATGATTCAATTCATGATTCATGATTCATGATTCAATTCATGATTCATGATTCATGAATCAATTCATGATTTAATTCATGAATCAATTCATGATTCATGATTCATGATTCATGATTCAATTCATGATTCATGATTCAGTTCATGATTTAATTCATGAATCAATTCATGATTCATTTCATGATTCATGATTCAATTCATGATTCATGATTCATTATTCGATTCATGATTCATGATTCAATTCATGATTCATTTTTCATGATTCAATTCATGATTTATGATTCATGATTCAATTATGATTCGTGATTCATGATTTATGATTCAATTCATGATTCATGATCATGATTCAATTGATGATTCAATTCATGATTCATAATTCATGATTCAATTGATGATTCATGATTCATGATTCAATTCATGATTCGATTATGATTTATGATTCATGATTCATGATTCAATTCATTATTCATGATTCAATTCATGATTCATGATTCAATTCATGATTCATAATTCATGATTCATGATACATGATTCAATTCATGATTCATGATTTATGATTCAATTCATGATTCATGATTCAATTCATGATTCAATTCATGATTCATGATTCAATTCATGATTCATGATTCACGATTCACTGATTCATAAATCATGATTCATGATTCAATTCATGATTCGATTCCTGATTAAAATCATGATTTATGATTCAATTCATGATTCATAATTCATTTTCATGATTCAATTCATGATTCATGATTCATGATTCATGATTCAATTCATGATTCATGATTCATGATTCAATTCATGATTTTAATTCATGAATCAATTCATGATTCAATTCATGATTCATGATTCAATTCATGATTCATGATTCGATTAATGATTTATGATTAAATTCATTATTCAATTCATGATTCATGATTTGATTCATGATTCATGATTCATGATTCAATCCATGATTCATGATTTAATTCATGATTCATGATTCATTATTCAATTCATGATTCATGATTGAATTCATTATTCATTTTTCATGATTCAATTCATGATTTATGATTCATGATTCAATTTATGATTCGTGATTCATGATTTATGATTCAATTCATGATTCATGATTCATGATTCAATTGATGATTCAATTCATGATTCATAATTCATGATTCAATTGATGATTCATGATTTATGATTCAACTCATGATTCATGATTCATGATTCAATTGATGATTCAATTCATGATTCATAATTCATGATTCAATTGATGATTCATGATTCATGATTCAATTCATGATTCGATTTATGATTTATGATTCATGATTCATGATTCAATTCATGATTCATGATTCAATTCATGATTCATGATTCAATTCATGATTCATATTCATGATTCATGATACATGATTCAATCTCATGATTCATGATTTATGATTCAATTCATGATTCATGATTCAAATTAATGATTCATGATTCAATTCATGATTCATGATTCTATTCATGATTCGATTCCTGATTAAAATCATGATTCATGATTGAATTTATGATTCATGATTCAATTCATGATTCATGATTCATGATTCAATATTCAATTCATGATTCATGATTCAATTCATGATTTAATTCATGAATCAATTCATGATTCATGATTTAATTCATGATTCAATTCATGATTCATGATTCGATTAATGATTCATGATTCAATTCATGATTCAATTCATGATTCATGATTCGATTCATGATTCATGATTCAATTCATGATTCGTGATTCAGGATTTATGATTCAATTCATGATTCATGTTTCATTTTTTCGATTCATGATTCATGATTCAATTCATGATTCATTTTTCATGATTCAATTCATGATTTATGATTCATGATTTCAATTTATGATTCGTGATTCATGATTCATGATTCAATTCATGATTCATGACTCAGTTGATGATTCATGATTCATGATTCAATTCATGATTCATGATTCATGATTTAATTTATGATTCATGATTTTTGATTCAATTCATGATTTCAATTCATGATTCATGATTCAATTCATGATTCATGATTCAATTCATGATTCATAATTCATGATTAATGATTCATGATTCAATTCATGATTCATGATTCAATTCATGATTCAATTCATGATTCATGATTCGATTAATGATTTTATGATTCAATTCATGATTCAATCTTGATTCATGATTCGATTCATGATTCATGATTCATGATCCAATTCATGATTCATAATTCATGATTCATGATTCAATTCATGATTCATGATTCGATTCATGATTCATGATTCAATTCATGATTCATGTTTCATGATTCATGATTCAATTCATGATTCATGATTCAATTCATGATTCATGATTCAATTCATGATTCAATTCATGATTCATAATTCATGATTCCTTGATTCAATTCCTTATTCATAATTCATGATTCATGATTCAATTCATGATTCATGATTCATGATTCATGATTCACGAATTAATGATTCATGATTGATTCATGATTCGATTTATGATTTATTATTCATGATTTTAATTCACGATTCATGATTCATGATTCAATGGATGATTCATGATTCATGATTCAATTCATGAATCAATTCATGATTCATGATTCATGATTCAATTCATGATTCATGATTTCAATTCATGGTTCATGATTCATGATTTCAATTCATGATTCACGATTAATGATTCGATTCATGATTCAATCATGATTCATGATTCTTTATTCAATTTATGATTCATGGTTCATGATTCAATTCATGATTCATGATTCATGATTCAATTCATGGTTCATGATTCATGATTCAATTCATGATTCACGATTCCATGATTCGATTCATGATTCGATTATGATTTATTATTCATGATTTAATTCATGATTCATGATTCATGATTCAATGGATGATTCATGATTCATGATTCAATTCATGATTCAATTCATGATTCATGATTCTTTATTCAATTTATGATTCATGGTTCATGATTCAATTCATGATTCATGATTCATGATTCTCGATTCATGATTCGATTTATGATTTATGATTCACGATTTAATTCTTGATTCATGATTCATGATTCATTGATGATTCTTGATTCATGATTCAATTCATGATTCAATTCATGATTCATGATTCATGATTCAATTCATGATTCATGATTCAATTCATGATTCATGATTCAATTCATGATTCATAATTCATGATTCATGATTCATCATTCAATTCATAATTCATGATTCATGATTCATGATTCAATTCATGATTCATGATTTATGATTCAATTCATGATTCAATTCATGATTCATGATTCAATTAATGATTCATGATTTTATTCATGATTCATGATTCAATTCATGATTCGATTCCTGATTAAAAATCATGATTCATGATTCAATTCATGATTCATAATTCATGATTCTTGATTCAATTCCTGATTCATAATTCATGATTCATGATTTAATTCATGATTTAATTCATGAATCAATTCATGATTCAATTCATGATTCATGATTCAATTCATGATTCATGATTCGATTAATGATTTATGATTAAATTCATTATTCAATTCATGATTCATGATTTGATTCATGATTCATGATTCATGATTCAATTCATGATTGATGATTCAATTCATGATTCATGATTCATTATTCGATTCATGATTCATGATTCAATTCATGATTCATTTTTCATGATTCAATTCATGATTTATGATTCATGATTCAATTTATGATTCGTGATTCATGATTTATGATTCAATTCATGATTCATGATTCATGATTCAATTGATGATTCAATTCATGATTCATAATTCATGATTCAATTGATGATTCATGATTCATGATTCAATCTTATGATCTCGATTTATGATTTATGATTCATGATTCATTGATTCAATTCATGATTCATGATTCAATTCATGATTCATAATTCATGAATCATGATACATGATTCAATTCATGATTCATGATTTATGATTCAATTCATGATTCATGATTCAATAATGATTCATGATTTCAATTCATGATTCATGGATTCAATTCATGATTCGATTCCTGATTCAAAATCATGATTCATGATTGAATTTATGATTCATGATTCAATTCATGAATCATGATTCATGATTCAATATTCAATTCATGATTCATGATTCAATTCATGATTGAATTCATGAATCAATTCATGATTCATGACTTTAATTCATGATTCAATTCATGATTCATGATCTTCGATTAATGTATTCATGATTCAATTCATGATTCAATTCATGATTCATGATTCGATTCATGATTCATGATTCATGATTAAATTTCATGATTCTTGATTCAGGATTCATGATTCAATTCATGATTTCATGTTTCATTATTCGATTCATGATTCATGATTTAATTCATGATTCATTTTTCATGATTCCAATTCATGATTTATGATTCATGATTCAATTTATGATTCGTGATTCATGATTCATGATTCAATTCATGATTCATTATTCGAGTTGATGATTCATGATTCATGATTTAATTCATGATTCATGATTCATGATTTAATTTATTATTCATGATTTATGATTCAATTCATGATTCAATTCATGATTCAATTCATGATTCATGATACAATTCATGATTCATAATTCCATGATTAATGATTCATGATTCAATTCATGATTCATGATTCAATTCATGATTCAATTCAAGATTCATGATTCGATTAATGATTTATGATTCAATTCATGATTCAATTCTTGATTCATGATTCGATTCATGATTCATGATTCATGATCCAATTCATGATTCATAATTCATGATTCATGATTCAATTAATGATTCATGATTCATGATTCGATTCATGATTCATGATTCAATTCATGATTCATGTTTCATGATTCTCATGATTCAATTCATGATTCCATGATTCAATTCATGAATTCAATTCATGAATTCATAATTCATGATTCTTGATTCAATTCCTTATTCATAATTCATGATTCATGATTCAATTCATGATTCATGATTCATTTCCATGAATCATGATTCATGATTCACGATTCATGATTCATGATTTGATTCATGATTCATGATTCATGATTCATGATTCAATTCATGGTTCATGATTCATGATTCAATTCATGATTCACGATCATGATTCGATTCATGATTCATGATTCAATTCATGATTCACGATTCATGATTCGATTCATGATTCTGATGATTCATGATTCAATGGATGATTCATGATTCATGATTCAATTCATGATTCAATTCATGATTCATGATTCTTTATTCAATTTATGATTCATGGTTCATGATTCAATTCATGATTCATGATTCATGATTCGATTCATGATTCGATTTATGATTTATGATTCACGATTTAATTCATTGATTCATGATTCATGATTCAATTGATGATTCATGATTCATGATTCAATTCATGATTCAATTCATGATTCATGTTTCATGATTCAATTCATGATTCATGATTCAATTCATGATTCATGATTCAATTCATGATTCATAATTCATGATTCATCATTCATCATTCAATTCATAATTTATGATTCAATTCATGATTCATGTTTCATTATTCGATTCATGATTCATGATTCAATTCATGATTCATTTTTCATGATTCAATTCATGATTTATGATTCATGATTCAATTTATGATTCGTGATTCATGATTCATGATTCAATTCATGATTCATGATTCAGTTGACTGATTCATGATTCATGATTCAATTCATGATCATGTATTCATGATTTAATTTATTATTCATGATTTATGATTCAATTCATGATTCAATTCATGATTCATGATTCAATTCATGATTCATGATACAATTCATGATTCATAATTCATGATTAATGATTCATGATTCAATTCATGATTCATGATTCAATTCATGATTCAATTCATGATTCATGATTCGATTAATGATTTTATGATTCAATTCATGATTCAATTCTTGATTCATGATTCGATTCATGATTCATGATTCATGATCCAATTCATGATTCATAATTCATGATTCATGATTCAATTAATGATTCATGATTCGATTCATGATTCATGATTCAATTCATGATTCATGTTTCATGATTCATGATTCAATTCATGATTCATGATTCAATTCATGATTCAATTCATGATTCATAATTCATGATTCATTTGATTCAATTCCTTATTCATAATTCATGATTCATGATTCAATTCATGATTCATGATTCATTTCATGATTCATGATTCATGATTCACGATTCATGATCATGATTTGATTCATGATTCATGATTCATGATTCATGATTCAATTCATGGTTCATGATTCATGATTCAATTCATGATTCACGATTCATGATTCGATTCATGATTCATGATTCGATTTATGATTTATTAATTATGATTTAATTCATGATTCATGATTCATGATTCAATGGGATGATTCATGATTCATGATTCAATTCATGATTCAATTCATGATTCATGATTCTTTTATTCAATTTATGATTCATGGTTCATGATTCAATTCATGATTCATGATTCATGATTCGATTCATGATTCGATTTATGATTTATGATTCACGATTTAATTCATGATTCATGATTCAATTGATGATTCATGATTCATGATTCAATCATGATTCAATTCATGATTCATGTTTCATGATTCAATTCATGATTCATGATTCAATTCATGATTCATGATTCAATTCATGATTCATAATTCATAATTCATGATTCATCATTCAATTCATAATTCATGATTCATGATTCAATTCATGATTCATGATTTATGATTCAATTCATGATTCAATTCATGATTCATGATTCATGATTCAAATAATGATTCATGATTTTATTCATGATTCATGATTCATTCATGATTTGATTCCTGATTAAAATCATGATTCATGATTCAATTCATGATTCATAATTCATGATTCTTGATTTAATTCCGTGATTCATAATTCATGATTCATGATTCAATTCATGATTCATGATTCATTTCATGATTCATGATTCATTTCATGATTCATGATTCATTGATTCACGATTCATGATTCATGATTTGATTCATGATTCATGATTCATGATTCATGATTGAATTCATGGTTCATGATATTCATGATTCAATTCATGATTCACGATTCATGATTTGATTCATGATTCATGATTCGATTCATGATTCATGATTCGATTTTATGATTTATTATTCATGATTTAATTCATGATTCATGATTCATGGTTCATGATTCAATTCATGATTCATGATTCAATTCATGACTCAATTTATGATTCATGATTCATTATTCAATGTATGATTCATGGTTCATGATTCAATTCATGATTCATGATTCGATTCATGATTCGCTTTATGATTTATGATTCATGATTTAATTCATGATTCATGATTCATGATTTAATTCATGATTCATGATTCAATTCATGATTCATAATTCATGATTCATGATTCAATTCATAATTCATGATTCATGATTCATGATTCAATTCATGATTCATGATTTATGATTCAATTCATGATTCAATTCATGATTCATGATTCATGATTCAATTAATGATTCATGATTTAATTCATGATTCATGATTCAATTCATGATTCGATTCCTGATTAAAATCATGATTCATGATTCAATTCATGATTCATAATTCATGATTCATGATTCAATTCATGATTCATGATTCATGATTCATGATTCAATTCATGATTCATGATTCATGAATCAATTCATGATTTAATTCATGAATCAATTCATGATTCATTTCATGATTCATGATTCAATTCATGATTCCTGATTCAATCATGATTCATAATTCATGATTCATTTCATGATTCATGATTCATGATTCACGATATATGATTCATGATTTGATTCATGATTCATAATTCATGATTCAATTCATGGTTCATGATTCATGATTCATGATTCAATTCATGATTCACGATTCATGATTCGATTCATGATTCATGATTCGATTTATGATTTATGATTCATGATTTAATTCATGATTCATGATTCATGATTCGATTGATGATTCATGATTCATGATTCAATCATGATTCATGATTCATGATTCAAATCATGATTCAATTCATTATTTATGATTCATGATTCATGATTCAATTCATGATTAATGATTCAATTCATGAATCATGATTCATGATTCAATTCATGATTCAATTCATGATTCAAGATTCATGATTCATGATTCAATTCATGATTCATTTTCAATTCATGAGTCATGATTTCAATTTATGATTCATAATTCATGATTCATGATTTCATGATTCAATTCATAATTCTTGATTCATGATTCATGATTCAAATCATGATTCATGATTTATGATTCAATTCATGATTCAATTCTTGATTCATGATTCATGATTCATGATTCAATTAATGATTCATGATTCAATTAATGATTCATGA